>NW_026878841.1:0-25202 GCF_032173495.1 Musca vetustissima | reverse complement strand
AAAAACCTTTAAACTACGCTGAGAACTCTATCGTGATATCAATAGACAGGCAGACGGATATATCAAAAATCTATATATATAACCCGTAAGGAAAGTAGTAAAGTCCGACTGGGCCGACTATATGATACCCTTCACCACTTTGGGTATATTTTACATATGTATCCTAACAGACTCGTTTTGTTATAAATCTATATCTGAACCGATTTCAAGGAAACTTATCAGAGACTAATTTATATAACATCAGTACGTTGTGTCAATCGGCCTAGCTATGGATCTTTTCACGAAGCAAAATCATTCTAGACTTAATTCAGTACCCTAAACCAAAATTCGTGCAAATCGAAAGATATATAGAGACTTTGGTGCACCAATTACCTTAAATCGGATGAAAATACATATGGGAGCTATATCTAAACCTGAACCGATTTTCACGAAACTTGGCATACATCATTCTATACTTAATTTAGTACGCTGTGTCAAATTTCGTGCAAATCTAAAGATATATAGGGACTTTGGTACACAATTAACTTTAAATCGGACGAAGATATATGGGAGCTATATCTAAATCTGAACCGATTTTCACGAAACTTGGCAAACATCATTCCAGACCTTATTCAGTACGCTGTGCCAAATTTCATGCAAGTCAAAAGATTTCCAGGGACTTTAGTGGACTATTTACCTAAAATCGGGCGAAGCTATATATGGGAGCTATATCTAAATCTGAACCGATTTTCACGAAACTTTGCACATATCATTCTAGACTTAATTTAGTACGTTGTGCCGAATTTCGGACGAAAATATATATGGAAGCTATATCTAAATCTGAACCGATTTTTCCCAATTTCTATAGGGTTCGTCCTTGGGCCAAACAAATGAGCTGTGCCAAATTTCATCCAGTTCGACTCATAAATGCGACCTGTACTTTGTTTATAATCTAACATGGACAGACAGACAGACAGGCGGACAGACGGACGGACGGACATGCATTAATCGACTTAGAAAGTGATTCTATGCATATTCTTAAAAGGAACCATGGGTCTATCTCGATTATTTTTGCCTGTTACAAACATATGCACAAAGACATAATACCCTGTACCACAGTGTAGTGAAGGGTTTAAAAATGGAGCAAGATAAATGTATACTAACGCATCAATTGAGAACGGCTGGACCGATTTGACTCAAAATTTCTTTCAGTTGTCGGTAATTACAGTGGGAAGGTTTTTATGAAAGAAATTTTTGAGAAAAATCCGCGAAAATCCCGCAAAAATTATTTTAGAGAAACGGCTGACCGATTTGACTTAAAGTTTCTGTTAGAAGTGGAAAGGTATTATTGAAAGAACATTTTGAGAAAAATCCGCGAAAATGTTGCATAATATATTTTGAAAGATATTTGCATTTCCACACATTTTATATCGAACCTTTATGGTTTCATCTCTTCGTAGTTCTTTTTGGACATATTTTGGGCTAAACTAAATACAAATAATTTTCTACTTGAACTATCCTATGTTAATAACTTTAGTAGGGGCACGGGTCCAGCTAGTATTGTATAAATTAATTTTGAGCAATAACTGTACCCCCCAATTTGTGGTATTTGGAGGGCCCGGTAGTACAAAATGAAAAAATTCGCTGTTGCAAACATAAATTTACTGGGGGGGGCCGGGTTCGCCCCCCCCTGCGTACGTCCCTGGCTCCCATATATGCCAATATTTGTCCGATTGAGACAAAATTTTGCATAGCATAGTGAATTAAGATTAATGTCTATGGATTTTATATATATATAGATATATATATATATATCGGTCCACGTTTAGGCATAGCCCCCATATAAGGGTACACCCAATTTTCGATATTTTGGGATTCTTGAGCGCGCTTTTCAACCGAATTTGCTGAAATTAGGTACACAGGGTTCTTATTGGGTACCAAATTTCTCCACTAAAAATTATACATTTTGGTTCACTTCTTCTGGTAGCCTCCATATAGCGCTACTTCCCAATTTTCGATATTTTGGTACCCCCTAATATTTGTATTTGGTGTTTAAAATGGTTTACATAAATCGGTTTGTAGAATTATCGGTATAGGCCCACTTTTTGGTATGTTTCCTATATTTTCATTGTAAATTTTCTTTCAGTATACCTATTGTAGAGGGTATCCAAAGTTCGATCCGGCCAAACTTAACCCTTTTTTTTGGACAATGAAACTTTTTCATAGATTTCAGAATGGTATGTGTATGGGGTTTTTGATTGGTTCAAATAAATATTTAGATCACGCATTTAGTTTCACCGGATTTCATGTAAATGCTCCTCTAAGAACTATATGTCTCTTCTATCTAAAGGATATTGTATATATTAGCATCTCTTGTATGTACCCAAATTGGTGAAGGGTATCATATAGTCGGACCCATTCGACTTTTGAACTTTCCTTACTGCTTTTTAGAACGCAGATGCTCGACATATTGATAGTTTAATGGGGAATAGATGTACAAGAACACCAAAATTAGCTGTCAATGCAATAAATAAACACTTTAGCGATTGGACTATTCGTTGTTCCCTAGGTAGAAATGGTCTAGATGCAGCTGCCAAAAAATAAACCAGACCTATAAATCAAAAATGCTAAGGATCGTGTAAATTTTTGTAAAAAATACGAAAATCGAAGGATTGGAAGAATGTGATTTGGTCTGATGAAACAAAAACTACCCGTTTCCAATTGGATGGCAAATAATATTACTGACGCCACTCACATGAAAATCTTCAGCGACATGCAGTAAAGCCAACTGTTTGGGGAAGTTCGATGGTTTGGGGTTGTTTTATATGTGGAACATTAGTCCGCTGGTTTAGATAGGAGGTATAGTAAAGCTTATATGTTTATCCTATTATTTCTCTAGCCAATTTCCCAAAATATGTGGAGAAAAATGCATACCCCGAGGTGGAGTTCCAATTTCAAATATATAAAATTATTACAATTTTTTTGTGTAACAAAAAAATGTTAATTGCTCAAATGGATATCGCAAATATTGTGTCTTAATTTTAAAAGAAAATTAATTTCAAAGGATTTCAGATTTTGATTTCACTTTTAATTTATTGCCTGTTTTTGATGAAAGTTTTTGGGAGTTCCATAATATGGGGTCTACCCAAAACAGTGGACCAAAAATATCATATTGATACTTTTTAGCAGGAAGATTTGTAATCCAATTAGAATCCAACATACAAAATTACAACTAAATCGAATTATAAATGGCTTCAAAAACAAGCGTATCTAAATAAGTCAAGAATAATGTGTGTTAAGATTTCTGCAAATCAGCAACATATCTCAATTGGTTTAGGTATTATTAATTTAGCGCCGCTAAATCAGTGATTTCGATCAGTTGAGATTTAGACACTGCTTGTCTGATTGCGATGAAATTGTGCACAGCGTACCACATTGAACTTAAACTGATATGTATGGGCTTTTGTTGAAAAAGGTTCAGATGTGGATATATAAATTCACTTCACTGCACCAAATAATCACCATTTGTCCGATTACATACCGAATGAAGTATGACAAGTTTGGAGCAAATGAGTCCATATATACAGTCGAAACAAAATGACCAGCATGGGTTGACCAATATAAGTCTATAGCGCACAGCTAGGATTTGGCTCATGAACTTTAATTTCTATACCCAACACAACTATGTTGTCAGAGTATTATAGCTTTGTACAGCCCCAAGAGTTTGTAACGCCGCGAAATATTGGTCCTAGACCCACCTTTAAGTATACCGATCGTCATATCTCGACTAGAAGAGTCGATCTAGACATTTGTGTCCGTCCGTCCGTCTGTCCATTATAATTTGTAAACACGATACAGGCCACAGTTATGGACCAATCTTCACAAAATTTTGCATGTAGAATGGGTTCTGGTCAATAAAGATCCCTATTGTTTTTCGTAAAGATCGTTTAATATTTAGGGGGTGAAATGGCCATTCTGGCCAGTGAAGACCCCTATTGTTTTTGGAAAAGATCAGTTAATATTTAGGGAATAAAATGGACCAAAAACTTTATTTTTGTCTGTTTTTCTGCTCGCTCCAGAGGCCGCAATTTTTACATAGAGAAGGGGATCGGACCAAAGAATAAGCATGAATGTTTTGATAAAGATCGGACAATATTTAGCGGGTCAAATGGACCCTGACTTTTATGTGAAAAATGACAAAATTTGTTTTCTATAGCGTATATATTCACTCCTGAAGGCCATATAGCCGATAAGTTGATAGTATATCCAAGAGGGGTGGTTGGCCTTTAAATTGATACCAATTATATTGTCGTATGTACTCGGATGTGGGAGTTACATGTAAATATTTCCAGGTGCTTAGGTACTGAGATATTATTTAGTAACCCATTACCACACTGGAAGGCGGCAATATATAGCGCTAATCGCTTTGAAATGTTTCATGAGGTTCCAGTTATGGTCACAGCCAACTCCTATAATTTTGTTGATGATCAAATAATATTTTAGGATGCAGTGGACCGAAAACTTATTTTTGTGTTTTTTTTTTCGATTCCATATATAGGCTACAATTATAAGCCGAACATCACAACACAACCCACGGTGAAGGGAGTATGGACAAGTAATTAGAAGGGATGTACTGAATACCGATAATATTCGGAAAATATTTCAGTGTAAGGAAGAGGTGTTGTTGACCTCTAATCGGGCAACAGGGTGTAACTATCACGAAATATTACCAAAGCTCGGAATAAAAATCCGCAGAAAGATAGAGTTATGTGGTAGTTGTGTAGGGTATCATATGGTCGGCCCCGTCCGACTATACTGCTACGCTCACTGGTTTTAATCTAAACTTTAGCTAATTCCAACCTTCTCCGCATTTCTAGAGCGCAAACAGACCTCATTTGGCTTCTGTGTATGTCCATCTCATGTTGAACATGTGGTGGTATCATCCACCCGTCATTTCAACGTAACCTAAATTGAGGCTAACATGAGAGGTTGACAATATTAATAATTTTTAACAGCAGCATATCTCAATAGGTTTAGGTATTATTAATCTAGCGCCACTAAATCAATGATTTCGACCCTTCTGCAGCGTATCTAAATAAGTCAAAAATAATGTGTGTTAAGATTTCTTCAAATCAGTTGAGATTTAGAGACTGCTTGTCTGATTCCGATGCAATTGTGCACCAAATTGAACATGGAATAACATGTATCGGATTTTATTGAAATAGGTTCAAATGTAGTTATATAAATTTGCTTTAATGCAAATTGTGCACCAAATAATCTCCATTTGTCCGAGTAAGATTACATACCAAATGTCAAGTTTGCTTCAAATCAGTCCATATATAGCTCCCATACATAGTGTTGCTCGACTTATACGGTTTGATTTAAATTTGGATATGTACCCGAAATTTGCCATCCATTATAGAAAACCTATCCTATTTCTAAATTTCGCAATACATATTTTTTGGGTATTTTGTGCTTTGTCATTTATTCCTTTTCTCTAAACGAGAGTGTATTGAACCCATATTCAAATTAAAAAGCAATAACAAAAAAAAAAAAATTGTATACCCACATGGATTGTTGTATGTTTTGCTATGGCAGCAAATAATAATTATTTGCAAAAAACAAAACTAGTACACAATCAATCAATTAGTTGAACATAATTATAAACATAGTTTTTTTGTCGACAATTCAGTAACCCCAGCTGAGCAAAAAACCTACAACTTATAATACAGTAAAACATGAGTATCAGGAACACAACGTATTATTCCTATTAGTAAGATATTGAGGCATGATATGAAATTGTAAATTCCCTTTATAATTATAATATATAATTGTAATTCATATCAGTTCTAAACTCATTATTTCGAGGAGCTGATCTGGCAATCAGAATATGTCCATCTCATCACTATAAATTGAGAACTCATCGTCACAAAATTTTTGACGATTTCGACCTAGTATGTCAAGTGATAATCGGGATATATTTAGAGAAACTGCATAGAGTTTTCACTGATAGCAGTTACTCTGGAATATGTGATCGGCGTTTTGGAATAGTCATTTACAATTCTTATTAGACAATTCCAATCGAAATTGCTGCGAAACGAATTAAAAGTGGCATCGCCCCATTTTATTGTTTTGGTTGGGGTTAACATCGTTGTTACTCGTTTTAAGCCACATTAACCTAACCCACCTGTTCTGAGTCATATTTAATGTAATTTACATTTTTTGTTTAATACAAAATCAGTCACACGACCATATTACAAAAAACAATATTAAAACTCAAATATTTTTTGTTTGTTTGTTAATTTACAATTAAATATTATGACTTGTAATATTGGCCATGATTAAGGTTATTTTAGTTACAGTTGATTATCTTATTGTGGGATTATTAATGCAAGATAAAATAAGTAATTTTATTAACATTAATTTACATACAAATAATAAGCACCGAAGTATTGAACTTGAATTTTAATTTTTGAAACATCTTCATAACTCACATTCAACGTTCAGCCGTTGTAAATCCACCTTTGGCGTATGCAGCAATCAACTGCGAGTGACGACTGATGTAAGTTCACCTTCAAGCAGGCCCTTGGTGATTTGTTGGCGCTGCATTTTTTAAAGCTGTTGAATTATAAAACTAGCTATTAAGTAAATACTCTGTTTTCATTAATATTTTATTACAATGTGGTGTTGTTTTTTTATTAGTTACAAATCAAATTGGGAGCAGTTTTTCAAATACTTTGTTACAATTGCAAATTGCTGGGTAGAAAATTACAAATGTGATAATTGTTTTTGTTTTTTATTATTATTAAAGGTAATCTATATGAAATGTTAGTGTTGCAAGGGTCTAGAAGAATAAGAGAGGAATTTAATATATAAATAACGAAGAGGAAACTCAGACTTGTTTAAATTGCGTGGCGGAGACCAATTGGAAATAACAAGTGAAAAGTGTTCTCTCGGCGATATAGTTAGTGTGAAATATATCAAATCAAGGGCTACCGCATATGTACAGACTTTGTACTTTGTGAGCGGAGCAGTATAGTCGTATTGGACTGACCTTATGATATTCTGTATAATAATAACTGCCCACTAACTTTCTGCGGCTTTATTTTTTCACATTTTGTTATTTTACAACAAGCCTTGGTTCATTTGATAAGGCCAATATTTTTCGATTATTACAAAAACAGTTAATACAATTAGTTGACCAGATACCCTTCCCAGTGTAAAAGCTATGATGATCGACATAAAGTTGTGGTATATAGCGACTAGAAAACCAGACAAAAATAAAGTTTTCAATCCAATTTTTCTACTAAATATCATCCGATCATCACCGAAAATTACACGAGATGTCCTTAACCATAATCGAAACCTTCATGTACCATTTCAAAGCGACCCGCACGACATTTTCGGACTCTAGTATGGTAATGATAATACTAAACACCAACAAAATGAGTAAACGCCTGTAAATATTTACGTATAACTCCCACATCTAAGTACATACCTCAATATAATTTGTATCAAATTAAAGATCAAACACTCATTTTGGATTAATTGTCAAATCCTCCGGTCTATGTCCTTCTTGAATGAATACATACGAATACATACGCTATCGGTTAACAATTTTGTAATTTTTCAGACAAAAGTATGGGTCCATTTGATTCGCTAAATATTACCTGATTGCCATGAAAAGGGTCATGCTTATTCCATGGATGGATGTACGGATCGTAATTGTGGCCTCTAAGAAGACAGACAAAAATAAAGCCTTTGGTTCATTTAATTATCTAAATATAAACCGATCATTACAAAAATCTTCTTTGAACTTTAATGCTTTTCTTTGGCCAAATTTGTCCTACATGTAAAATTTCGTGACGAATGGTTCATAACTTTGGCCTGAACTGTGTTTACAAATTAAAATGGACAGACACATGTCTAAATAGACAGACACATGTCTAGATCGATTCAGGTAGTCGTGATATGACGGTCATGCAAAGCTATAGGGTATAAACTTAAATCGATCGGTACATTTATATGCGGACTATGCTATTGCGTTATATGGTAGTACCAAATACCGAAAAGGGTATGTGGGAATTATATACAAATTTGGAATTACATTGACATTTTTCCGCACAAAATTAGTTTTACTTTCCAATGGAGAAATCAAGCAAACATCTTCAAAATATTGACAAAGTGGGGCTACCCGACAGCCTTCCATAAGCCTTTATTACAAATAACAGCCACATCGGTGGGAAATGTGGATTAAGTTTTCAAAATAGCGAATATCAGATGGTAGCTTTCTATGGGATCTATACCAAAACGTCAAGTGACATTGATAATATTTGATAAGAGATTTTCTACACCATAGGAATTTGAAAAATCAAATTAAAATTAATTTGGTGGAAAAACATGCCCAAACCCCCAAAATAACGATGTAACATTACACGAGGGTTCCCGGTAACCCCTGTGGTTAACCTTAACATTTTTGGTAGATAGATTTTCTACTCAATGAGAATACAATATATAAATAATTACAGCTAGATTGGGTGAAACACGTTCCCAAAACCAACAAAATACCGCTACCAAGAGTCATGTTGATAATTATACCCTTCACAACACGTAAGCACCTATAAATATTTAAGTGTAACTTCCACATCCGAGTACATACGAAAATATAATAGGTATCAATTTAAAGGATAACCACTCATCTTTGATTTTCTATCAGTTTCTCGCCATAGAATATAAATGTTGTAATTTTTTACACAAAAGTCAGAGTATATTTGACCCGCTAAACATTGGGGACTATATCTAAATCCGAACCGATTTTAACAAAACTTAGCACACATCATTCTAGCCTTAATTCAATACCCTATGACAAATTTCGTCCAAATCGAATGATTAAGGTCTCTGAACCAATTACCTAAAATCCGATGAAAATATATATGGGATCTATATTTAAATGTGAACCGATTTTCACGAAACTTAGCACACATTATTATAGACGCAATTCAGTACGCTATGTCAAATTTAGTGCAAATCGAAAAAGATATATAAGGTCTTTGGTGCACCAATTACCTTAAATCGGAATATATATATATATATATATATATGGGAGCTATATCTAATTCTGAACCGATTGTCACGGATTTGAAAACTATATTTCTGAGGTCTTAATAAAGCGTGGAGCCTTAAAAACATAATTCTGAGTTATTACCACAGGCTTGAATTGTTTAAAAAATAGTTCTGCGATCCTAACAAAAATAAATAATAACAAAAATAAGTCTTATCCACAGGCGTGGATTTGCTAAAAATATTTTTGAGGTCCTAACACAGTTTGAGATTAGTTTTAGACATTTTTAATTTTTAAACATTTGTGGATTTGTGACGAATACGTTGTGACAACACTTATACGCCCAACGAACTCTCAAGGCGTATGAGTTATGACAACACTTATACGCCCAGCGTAGTTTTAAGGTATACGTTTGAAAACAAGCCAACATCATGCAATTAAGTTTAAGTACAGGATATTATGTCTTTGTATTGAAATTGGAGGAAATCGGTTCAGATTTAGATATAGTTGCCATAAATAGTTTCGTACAATTTTATGTAAATTGTGCACCAAAGTCCCTATATATTTTTCGATTTGCACGAAATTTGGCACAGAGTACTGAATTAGAATTAGAACGATGAGTGTTAAATTTCGTGAAAATCTATTCAGATTTACATATAGCTCCCAAATATATTTTCGTCCGATATTATGAAAATGGTGTATCAAAGTTCCTATATATCTTTCAATATGCACGAAATTTGGCATGACCTACAGAATTAAGACAAGAATAATGTGTGCTAAGTTTTGTGACAGTCGGCTGAGATTTAGATATAGCTCCCATGTATGTTTTCGTCCGATTTAATGTAAATGACCAAAGTCTCTATATACATTTCGATTTGAACGAAATTTGGCATGGCGTATTGAATTGAGCCTAGAGCGATATCTGCCAAGTTTTGTGAAAATCGGTTCAGATCTAGATATATATTTTTTCGTCCGATTTAATTTAAATAATGTGTCAAAGTTCTTATTTTGCATAACGTACTGAATTTAGTCCAGAATTTTGTGTGCCAAGTTTCGTAAAAATCGGTTGAGATTTAGATATAGCTGATATGAAGTAATTGACTCACCAAGAAACCAATATATGGCTGATAGGAACTAAACGTACCGAAATTAGTATAACTTAACCTGTGACAAGTTTCGTTGAAATCATTTCATATTTGGGTATAGCTTCCATCTTAAGTAAATTGTACATTAAACTCCTAATATTTGTCAGATTGACATCAAAGTTTGCACAACGTACAAAATTGAGCCTAGAATAACGTAGTTACGTTTTCTAGAAGTACAGACATAGCCCAACGGATGACCTATTGATATTTGTTTGAAGTCGATTTTCATACTTTTGGCCCAAACGAATGACATGTTTATGGATAGATCTAGTCCGATTCACATTTAGATAAATATCACATATTTTATTTCATACAATTTCATGTTAATAATACTGTTTAATATACCCATTGTGGTGAAGGGTATCATATAGTCGGTCCCGTTCTCTTTTGCGAATGGCGGGCACGATAACTCAAAAACTAATAACCCAATCGATTCCAAATTTTTACACGTTTCTCTCTGAGTGTATAGCTATCGTATGAAATAGGATAAAACCAATCGGAGAAGATCTTCCCTATTTTTTAACATGGTTTTTGGTAAAAAATGGCGATTTTCCAAAAATATTTGTTCAAAGGTCCGCCATTTTGTTAATTTTAGAGCGAAGTCAATAATCCTACTTCATACGAAAGCCAGACATGTACTCTTTCTAACACCGTTAGAATTTTCGGTTTCCGATGTTCCAGTGAGGAGTTATCATGCCCACCATCAAAAATAAGGACTTCTTTTTAATTGCAACAAAACAATAACACAAATTTTTTGTACATTTTTGTTCTTCTCTTTAAAATATTCAAATATATATGTGCAAAGTTACAAACCTTAACAAAGCATTGGTATTGATATACCAGCCCATTGAAAATCTTGAAAAATTAAAATCGAGAATGGTTTTATATGTAAATGGTACACCACACTCCCAATATTTGTTCGACTGAGACAACATTTTGCATAGAGTACTGAAATAGTTCCCGATTGATGTGTGCAAAGTTTTGTTGGAATCGGTTTAGATTTAGATATACCTAAATTCCACGCGATACTGTCTGGGAACAGTACGATAGACTTGGAATACTTAATATTTTGTAATTTTGTAAATACATTGCTACTAGGATGCTTGCTATTGAAAGCATGATTTTTCGGTCCACGTATTGTATTTAATATATTATCGAGCAGCTATAAACGGAACAACCAGTATTATAAACCCTCCAACAGTTATTAAATCTACTTAAGACCAGTCAGAAATAACTGTCCAAAAGTCTGATATTTTATTTCCTCGAAATTTTTAATCTTGCTTGCCGATCATTAATAGTTTTATATATGAACGCAGCTACCAGCCAATTATCTGATTCTATTGCATTTTAACCCAATTGTTGTTGTTATTGTAGTTGCTGCAGCTACATAAAACCAGTTAAATAACAACAACCTAAGGTATAACAACTACAACCTAAGTCATAGCTCTGCACAGTGGTAGCTAAAATTAATAATACACACGATTCAAAACTAGAAGCCATGACTAATTTGGCGACCATGATTTTTGTAGTAGTTTAAATAAATTATTATTCAAACATTTTATGGCATTTACTGTATGTATGCAGCAAATGCAATGCGAAGAGAAAAAATGAATATAAATAGCCGATATCAAATGAAACTTCCTAATCAGTATAGCAGTGACGTTTAGAATAAATACTAGAAAATTTAAAATTAAAAATAAAAATAATTTGAATGTCAATATGAAGTGTGCTGTTGCTTTAGTTGTCCTCGTCATTTGCACCATTGTCAATGGCCAAATTGTAAGTATTGCCGAAAAGAGAAGAAATATGTATATAAATAAAATTAATAATTAATTTAATATTTTGTTTCAGCCCATCAACTTGAGCGAACAACAAAAGATAAATGCCCTCCAATATAGTGCTGAATGTTTTGAAAAGGAGCACAGCACTACTGAAGCCGCCACTGCATTGATTAAGGGACAATTTGATGGCTTGGATAAAAATGCCCAATGTTTTGCTAATTGTTTCTTGCAAAAGGCCGGCTTCATTTCAAATGGTGTTCCTCAACCTGAGGTGTTGTCACAAAAATTGGGACCCAATGTTGGCCAAGATAAGTTGGATGCCATTATGGCTAAATGCAACAGCTTGAAGGGCAGTGATAATTGTGAAACGGCATTTGTTTTGTATCAGTGTTATTATAAGGAACATGCTACCCTTGTTTAAGTATGTTTCAAAACGGGTAGAAAATAAATATTTTCAGTATTCAACTAAATACAAATGTGAAACAAATGCGAAACCATAAATGTAATATTTTAAAAAATAATGTTTTATTTGAAAAATTTGAAGTGTATAAGGTGGAAATATTAAATTAATGTGGCTACTGTGGGATAAAGTCATAAGAAGGGAAATTTTCATTTGAAAAACAAACGACTGGTCAGACGAGAACCCAAATTTGAGTTGTTTATTTTAAAAGTCGTTTAAGTCCTGATACAACTCATGGTTTTCTAGAAAGGTTTACCAAACATATTACGTTATATATTACATCATGTGTAAGGGCACAAAGCCACAAACAAAACCAGTTCAAAAGTCGGACGGAGCTGACTATATGATACCCTTCACCACTTTGGGTACATACAAGAGATGATAATGTGTACAATATCCTGTAGATTAAAGAGACAAATCATCTTTGGAAAACCATAGAAATTGAATCGGGCGACAAAAAGTTTGTGATCTACATAGATATTTGAACCAAAAAAAAAAAAAAAATCCTCCTCTCTTAAAAGTGTGTGCAGCTCTGTGGTTTTTGCGGAGGCAATGACTTCAACCTTGGCATGGCTCAATCTACAATGTCGGTGGTTTTGGCCGAAGTTGTCCGGCTAATAGAGGAAAAGCTGTGTAAAATTTGGATTGTTTCCAAATTAAACCAGAGAGCGGAGCAGTATAGTCGGGCGGGCCGACTATACGATACCCTACACAACTACCACGGAACTTTCTGTGGAATTTTTATTCCGAGTCTGGGCAATATATCGAGATAGTTTCACCCTCTTGCCCAAGGAGAGGTCAACTGCACCTCTTCCTTACACTGACTTATTTTCCGAATATTACTTATATTCAGTATAGTCTTTCTAATTACTTGTACATATTCCCTTCACCGTGGGTTGTGTTGTTCGGCTTATAATTGTGGCCTATAGATCGACTCGTAAAAACACAAAAAAAGTTTTTGGTCCACTTCATCCCAAAATTGTTATCTGATCATCACAGAAAATTGCAGGCGTTGTCTTGATCATAACTAGAACATCACGGAACATTTCAATGTGATCAGCGCTATATTTCCGCCCTCCAGTGTGGTAATGGTTTACTAAATAATATCTGAATACGTAAGCACCTGTTAATATTTACGTGTAACTCCCACATCCGAGTACATACGACAATATAGTTGGTATCAATTTAAAGGCCAACTACTCCTCTTGGATATACAATCAACGTCTCGGGTCTATGTCCTTCAGGAGCAAAAATATACACTATAGAATACAATGTTTTTCATTTTTCACACAAAAGTCAGGGTCCATTTGACCCGCTAAATATTGACCGATCTTTATTAAAACAGGCATGCTTATTCTTTGGCCCAATCCCCTTCTCCATGTTCGCGATGTTTGGGCCATAATTGCGACCTCTGGAGAGACCAGAAAAACGGACAAAAATTAAGTATTTGGTCCATTTCATCCCCTAAATGTTAATCGAACTTTCCCAAAAACACTAGGGGTCTTCATTGACCAGAACCCATCCTACATGCAAAATTCCGTGAAGATTGGTCCATAACTGTGACCTGTACCGTGTTTACAAATTATAATGGACAGACGGACGGACGGACACACATGTCTAGATCGACTCAGCTAGTCGAGATATGACGATCGATATACTTGAAGGTGGGTCTAGCACCAATATTTCGCGGCGTTACAAACCCTTGGGGCTGCACAAAGCTATAATACCCTGACAACATAGTTGTGTAGGGTATAAAAATTCTATTTGAATCAACTGAAGTTGACAACAGTTGCCATCCATAATTCAAATTTGGCAACTGGCAACGACACTAAACTATGGTTACCATCCGTAACCGACCCATTAGATGTGTATACCCTACACAACTATGTTGTCAGGGTATTATAGCTTTGTGCAGCCCCAAAAGTTTGTAACGCAGCGAAATATTGGTCCTAGACCCACCTTTAAGTATACCGATCGTCATATCTCGACTAGCTGAGTCGATCTAGACATGTGTGTCCGTCCGTCCGTCTGTCCATTATAATTTGTAAACACGATACAGGCCACAGTTATGGACCAATCTTCATGAAATTTTGCATGAAGATGGTTTTTGGAAAAGATCGGTTAATATTTAGGGGATGAAATGGACCAAATACTAAATTTTTGTCGGTTTTTCTGGTCGCTCCAGAGGCCGCAATTATGGCCCAAACACCGCGAATTTTTGCATAGAGAAGGGGATCGGGCCAAAGAATATATAGCGCTGATCGCTTTAAAATGTTCCATGAGGTTCCAGTTATGGTCAAGAACAACGCCTAAAATGTTAGGTGATGATCAGATAATAATTCTTCGGATTAAGTGGACCGAAAACTTAATTATTTGTACTTTTCGAGTCGAAAGCCGAACATCACCACACAACCCACAGTGAAGGGAATCTGGACAAGTAATTAGAGGGGCTGCGCTGATAATTAGTAATATTTGCTGACCTCTAGCCAGTCAAAAGTGTGCAAATATCGCGAAATATTGCCCAATCTCAGAATGTAAAATCACAGAAAGTTAGATTTTCATGGAAGTTGTGTAGGGTATCGTATGATCGGTCCCGTCCGACTATACTGCTCCGCTCACTGGTTTGCTGTAACATTTGTATGGAATCCAGAAAAGTATGTATGGGAGCTATGTGTAAATCTGAACCGATTTTAACATAAAATCGGACAAAACCATATATGGGAGCTATATCTAACTCTGAACCGATTTCAACAAAACTTCACGCACGTTAAACTGGTCTGAATTCAGTACGCTGCGCAAAATTTTCTCTCAATCGGGCAAATATAATGGATCTAAGTGTTTGACCCGGAAACAAATTATCAAACGATCCTATGGGTCTTCATTGAAGAATCACTCCGAAACAAATATTCGTTTATTCGTCTGAAGATTCATTGCGTGCCATCACAATCCGAGTTCTCACACATTGCTCATATAACGCCTTTTTGATCGGCCAAAACAGGGAATTGATGGTGATCCGCCGTATATCCTATACTTTATAATAACGAACAAATTAAGAGGGTTCTTTGTATGGAAGTTTTGTAAAAACAAGGACCTATATTGAATAATTTCTCGGTAGAAAGAATCCGGAATCTGAATGTATTGCCGATGGCTAAGAGTAAAAATGCGGCTAAAACTTTCAAAATACTGATAATGGATAGAGACATTTACATGGGAACTATGTCTTGGACCTGGAGGCTATATTAAAATTGTCATTCCGTTTGTAACACCCTAAAATATTCACCTGAAACCCTGCAAAGTTTATATATTCTTGATCAGAATAAAAGTCTATGTCGATTTAGACATATCCGCCTGTCTGTTGAAATCGCGGTAGAAATCACAATTGTTAAAATAGTGTTTCTGAATTTTTGCACATACGAGTACATTGCTACTACTCCTAGGATGTTTGGTATTGAACATGGGATATATCGGTGCACGTTTTGGTATACGTTTGGTAGAGCCCCATATAACGACACTTCTAATTGTTCAGATTTTGCCACGCTTATCAAGCGAATTGACTCCAATATGATATTTTGAAATCTTGTTGGGATGCAAATGTCGCTACCAAAAATTAAAGCTATCGGTTCACTTTTTGGCTTAGCGCGTTATGTAACTGTACTTGTATTTCAAAAAAATTCCCATGGTACAGATGCCTACGTTTACTGAAAATGATATTACCATTACCAGACTAGAGGGCGAAACGGGAGCTATAATGGCTAGGAATTGCATGAGGTACCGGTTATGGTCAAGAACGAGGACTATAATTTTTGATTATGATAAGATGATATTTCGGGCATGGGCCGAAAACTTCTTTTACCAGGTTTTCTAGTCGCTCTATATATATTATCGCAAAATTTCCATGGTGAAGACGATCTCACAAACTAATTCGAATGGCTGTCTTGAATGAACCAACATTTTTGCCTGTAGAATAACAAAATTTAAATCTTATGGAGCAAATGTATACTCCCGGAAAACATAATTCGGAAAATATGCCGCAGAGGACGTGGTCACCTCTAACCGGTCAAGAGAGAGCAAATATCGCGAAATATTATCCAGTCTCGGAATATAGAATATAGATCCACATAAACTTAGAGATCTGTGGTACTGCTCCGCTCAACGGTTTTCATTTGGCTTTGATTTGGCATTCCGGGACGCATGCTCGTGGAAAATTTCCTATATAGGTCCATGTTTTGATATATCACCACTTATAGGCTACGCTCCATTTTGGGCATTATTAGGTTTTTTTATACCCTCCACCATAGTATGGGGGGGTATATTCGTTTTATTTTTCCGGTCGTAACTCATCGAAATAATCATTTCCGACCCTATAAAGTATATATATTCTTGATCAGCGTAATATTCAATGACGATATAGCCATGTCCGTCTGTCTGTTGTAATCACTCTAGCGTCTAAACGAATTGAGATATATCGCCAAAATTTTGCATAGAGTCGTCTTTTGTCTACAGGCAGGCCAAGTTCGAAGATGGGCTTTAACGATCCACGTTTAGGCATAGCTACCATGTAAGGGTACCCCCAAATTTTCGGTATTTTGAGGT
The DNA here is from genome assembly GCF_032173495.1 of Musca vetustissima. NCBI lineage: Eukaryota > Metazoa > Arthropoda > Insecta > Diptera > Muscidae > Musca > Musca vetustissima. The sequence continues at coordinate 8,183 of NW_026878841.1, read as the reverse complement.
TCTTGAGCGCGTTTTTCAACTGAATTCGCTGAAATTTGGTACATTTAGTTCTTATTGGGTAGCAAATCTCTCCAGTAAAAATTATAAATATGGGTCCATTTTTTTCGGATAGCCCGCATATAAGGGTACCCCCAATTTTGCGTTGTTTTGGGGAGCATTTTTCGACCGAATTCGGTACTTTGAGTTCCTATTGGCTAGCAAATCTCTATACCAAAAATTATAAATATAGATCAATTTTTCCGGGTAGCCCCCATATAAGGGTACCCCCCAATTTTCGGCATTTTAGGGTTCTTGAGCGCGGGTTTCAACCGAATTCGCTGGTATTTGGCACTTTGAGTTCTTATTGGTTAGCATATTTCCCCATTAAAAATTATAAATATAGGTCCACTTTTTCTGGTAGCCCCCATATAAGGGTACCTTCTAGTTTTTAGGGGGTTTTGACAAGATTTTATCACCGAATTTGAGTTCTTATTGGGTAGCAAATCTCTCCACAAAAAACTATGAATATAGGTCAATTTTTTCGGGTAGCCCCCATATAAGGGTATCCCCAATTTTCGATATTTTGAGGTTCTTGATATTTTGAGGTTCTTGAGCGAGTTTTTCAGCCGAATTCGCTGAAATTTGGAATTTTGTAGTCGTATATGGTAACAAATCTACCACCAAAAATTATTAATATTCACCCCTCCTTAGGGGTAGTCCTCATATAACCCCCCTTTTTATATTAAAATAGTTATCTGATTTGTCCCGTGTGTTGTGGTTGGGTAGTCGTTACGGGGAATAGTCAATTTTTACCCTACAAAGACTATTTAGCCATCTGTTGTAAGCATTCCGCCTTCTAAAGATATTGTGATAAAAAACTCAAACATGACGATAATGAATTATATCGGCAGATATTTAGGCATCTCCTCAATATAGTGATACCTCCTGAAGGAAAGAATTGAGATAAACAATTAAAATATTGGGTTGAAAATTGGCATATACCGGTCATTAATTAGGCATAGCCCTCATATAATGATATCCCCAAATATTCACTATTTCCTACACTATGTAATGAATATTGGTCCCCCTGTAGGTATAGCCTCATATAACTTTGTAATCTAAATTACAGTAGTTTGAGGATTTTATACTCTACCATGCGTTATCAATATCAGTCCACTTTTTGGATCGTACAGATTTTAGGAAAAAATCCCCATTAAAAATTGCTGAAGTTTGTATTTGGTGTACATAATGGTTTACATAAATCGGTTTGTAGAATTATCGGTATATGCCCACTTTTTGGTATGTTCCCTATATTTTTATTGCATGTCAGTATAACTATGGTGGAGGGTATCCAAAGTTCGGCCCGACCGAACTTAACGCTTTTTCACTTGTTAGGTTTAGGTTTTCCATATATATGGATTGTATTTACCAATTCCCACACATAGATCCTTGATTCTTCTGATATTTTATTGTTGTTTCTTATAGCAAAATAAACTAATACATATTTTAAGCACCAACACCAAGTTGTTCATATTCCGATCATTTTCTTTGGAATGTGTTTGTACACATCTGATGAAACATTTTGAATTTCTTTCGAGAATTTTCATATCACATTTGTTGGGGTTTTGAAGCAATTCTTTAGAAAATTTCTCCATTTTGTGGCATTCATTTGGATATTGGTCATTTGTGGCAGCTTGAATGGTGGTGTTGGTTTTGGAAGTCTAGAAATTACAAAAAAAAAAAAACAAAAAATAGATAAATAAATATTTGCAAACAAAATGTGTGCTGCACTACTTTACAAATGTACATACTTACACGAGCGTTAACTGATAAAATCAGCACAGTAAAAATCAGTAATGTTGTGGTTACGATGGTCATGATTAAAATAAAGCCCAAACTTCATACCAACGACAAATGTTTGTAAAAATAAAGTGGTCTATGAAATCATTAAAACATATTTGTATATGAATATATATTCATATAAAAACATTGTTTTTTGTTCTTTCAAATTATACTGAATTAATTCCATAACTCTATGCAAAAGAAACAAAATAAATTTTTTGTTGTTTATTTCCTCTTGATAATTTCTAGGTAATTGATATAGCTTTCAACAACTTCATTATACCAATAATAACAATAGCTTAATTTTCCACTAATGAAAATATTTGTTAATTATAATTAATTGGTTTGTCACTTTTTTATTACAACACAATACATTTCGCACATAAAAAGTTGTTAGAAGTTATAAAATGTGTTTGAAAAAATTGTAATATGTGGGAAAACACTAAAATTTTCTCTTTTTGTTAAATAAACAAACATAAAAAACAACTTTTTTTTTGTCACCTAAAGTTGTAAAAGAAAATATTGAATGTGAAAATTAAAACCAGTAAGGAAAGCAGTAAAGTCGTACGGGGCCGACTATATGATACCCTTCACCACTTTGGGTATATTCAACAGATGAATCCTAACGGAAGTTGGATCCATAAACATGTCATTCTGCAACCTATACTAAATTTTTTTATTTGGACAGATATAGAGTTGCTTCTTACACTGGGACAAAATTGTGTAAATCAATTTAAAACAAATATCAATCGGACACCCGTGGATTACTTACTTTACTTACTTAGCTGGCTTATTACAGAATGGTTGTTCCATAAGCCGAGCTTAAAAAAGATTTCCAAGCGCGTCGGTCTTGTGCGCAAGTCCACCAATTTGGAAGACCACGTTCCAAGATGTTGTTTTCTACTTGGTCTTTCCATCTAATTCGTGGCCTTCCGCTTCTACGGGAACCATCAGTAGGCTCGCTTTTATATGCCTTTTGAGCTGGGGCATCTTCATTCATCCGCACAACATGGACTAGCCACCGTAGTCGCTGCAGCTCAATACGACTGACTATGTCGATGTCCGCGTATAAATTGTATGGCTCGTGGTTCATTCGACGCCGATATTCACCGTCGACGCATATCGGCCCGTAGATCTTTCGGAGAATTTTCCTTTCAAACACACCAATAGTTGCCTCATCTGCTTGCGCAAGTACCCATGCTTCTGATCCATATAATAGCACGGGTAGTATCAGCGTCTTGTAAAGTGTAAGTTTGGTCTGGCGGGAGGTGGCCTTGTTTCTAAACTGCTTACTTAGACCATAGTAGCATCTGTTGGCCATCACAATCCTTCTCCGAATTTCAAAACTGATGTCGTTCGTTTTATTTATGGCAGTACCAAGGTATATAAAAAATTTTACTATCTCGAAGCTGTAGTTCTCAAGTTCCACAGTTGGTCCGAGTCTACTGGACGTCTTGCGCGTTGATACCATCTGCATGGGCTTCTCGCCAACCCACTTTGGCAGACTCCTTTTCAATTTGTTCAAAGGTGGCTGTTACCGCTCGCAATGTTCGACCCATTATATCTATGTCATCGGCGTAGGCGAGCAACATGTGTTGTTTGGTGTACAGAGTGCCATTTCTGTTCACCTTTGCGTTTCGTATGACCTTTTCCAGTAGGATGTTAAAAAGATCACACGACAAACTGTCACCTTGTCTGAATCCTCGTTCGGTATTGAAGGGCTCCGATAGGTCCTTTCCTACTTTAACTGCTGACCTTGTGTCACTTAAAGTTATCCTGCATAGCCGTATTAATTTTGCAGGAATGCCAAACGCAGACATGGCTTTAAATACCTCTGAACGTATAGGGCTGTCGAATGCGGCTTTATAGTCGACAAATAGGTGGTATGTGTCGATGTGTTTTTCGTGGGTCTTTTCCAGGATTTGGCGCAGAGTGAAAATCTTGTCAATGGTGGATTTGCCAGGTCTGAAGCCGCATTGGTATGGTCCGATGATATCATTGACCATTGGCTTCAATCGTTCACACAGCACACTGGATAGCACTTTATATGCGATGGGAAGGAGACTTATTCCTCTATAGTTGGCACATATTGTCTTGTCTCCTTTTTTGTGCACGGGACACAGGATGCTGAGGTTCCAATCATTGGGCATGCATTCTTCTACCCAAATTGTGCTAATCAGCTGGTGCATGCTCCTGACCAGCATCTGGCCACCAGTCTTGAATAGTTCGGCTGGTAACCCATCGGCTCCTGCTGCCGATTAATTGCTTTTATGACCTCATCTTGGCTAGGTGGTATACACTCTATACCATGATCTCTTATTGGTTCTGGGGTATCTTCTTCATCGCCACTATTTGATACTAGAAGCTTTTCGAAATGCTCTTTCCAGATCCTCAACACGCTGTCTGTATCTGTCACCAGGTTTCCTTCTTCATCTCTACAGGAGGATGTGCCTGCACCGAAGCATTCGGTTTGGTGTTTTACTCGTTGGTAAAATTTCCGGACTTCATTCTGACACCTGTACATCTCGATTTGCTCACGCTCACGTTTTTCTTGTTCTTTCTTCTTTTTTCTGAAAACACGTTTCTCCTCTCACCTTTTCTCCCTATAATTCTCCATCACGTTACGTGTTGCTACTGTATATGTCTTTGGTCTGTTCATCTTTATCTTCGGGCGTAATCGTCTGATTTACTTACACCTGACCCTTTCCATCGTATTTCCTGTAAGGCAATAATATCGGCTTTGTACTTCTTGAGTACATCCGCCAAAGGGAACACTGCGCCTGTGCTGTACAACGTGCGCACATTCCAAGTGCAAATTCACAGATCATGCTCCTTTATAAGTTTGCGGGGGTCGTCAACATTAGGGGGCTTGGTTTCCTTTTTCTTTGCTTTTTCATAGTAGGAGGGGTTTTCCGAGACTGGGCAACTAACCCGATGCCTCAACCCATTTTTTTTACAGTTCTTATGGGTGAACTCGCGGCACATATAAGCTCACTATTTCATCGGGTGATGAGAATAGCTCCCCAGGTGGCACCGCGGGGAGGTCAGTGTCCACAATTGAGATGAAAGAGGGACCAAGGTAAGCCTGGACTTCGCCATGTTAAAGCCAATCAGAGCCGTTGCTTGGTATCTATCATCCCCTACACCGTCCGTTGATTATTTGGATAAATATCTGATAACCAAGGAGTTTGGTGCACCATTTACTTAAAATCGGACGAACATATATATAAAAGCTGTATCAAATTCTGAACCGATTTTATCGAAACTTGTCATAGGTTGGGTTATACTAATTTCAACTAAATAATACTACTAATACTAATTACTAATTTCTAACTAAGTTATATTAACTTCAGTACGTTGTTCAAAATGTTGTGTCAATCGGCCTAACTTTGGGTCTTTGGTGCACCGTTTACATAAAATCTGACGAAACTATATATGGGAGTTAGATCTAAATCTGAACCGATTCCTACAAAACTTGGTACCCGTTAGGCTATACTAATTTCACTACGTTGTACAAAATAGAGTCGTCTGCGTACCATGGCACAAATTTGTGGATTTATAGAAAAATTGATACACGATATTGGGCACGCCGTACTGTTAAATAAAAATTTAATAAATATAATTTCAATCAGGCACCCTTTCGAAATACATATGGAAGCTATTGCTGCATCTGCACCAATTTCAACAAAACGCAATATCGTCAAACGTTGTGCAAACATTAGTGTTAATCGGACAAACATTAGGAGTTTAGTGCACCATTTATATAATATCAGAGGAATACATTTGCATATGTAAGAGCTATATCGAAAACTGAAGCAATTTTCCCGAAACGTAACACATATCACTCTAGACTTCATTCCAAGGATATATAGGGCCTTTGGTACACCTTGTACATAAAATCGCACGAAAATATATATGGGAGCTATATCTAAATCTGAACCGATTTTCTAGAAACTTAACACACATCACTCTGGACTAAATTTAGTACGCTATGCCAAACTTCGGGCAAATCGAAATATGTATAGGGACTTTGGTGCACTATTTAGCTAAAATCGGACGAAAATATATATGAGAGCTATATCTAAATCTGAACCGATTTTCACGGAATTTAACACACATTGTTGTAGACTTAATTCGGTACGCTATGCCAAATTTCGTGCACATCAAATCGAACTAAAGTATGTATGGGACCTATACCTACATCTGAGTCGATTTTCACGTAATTTAACACACATAGTTGTAGATGTAATTAAGTACGCTATGCCAAATTTCGTGCAAATCGAAAGATATCTAGGGACTGTGGTACACTATTTACCTAAAATCGGATGATAATATATATGGGAGCTATATCTAAATCTGAACCGATTTTTAACACACACGTTCTAGACTTAATTCAGAGCGCTATGCCAAATTTCGAGCAAATCGAACGATATATAGGGACTGTGATGCTCCATTTACCTTAAATCGGACGAAAATATATATGGGAGCTATATCTAAATCTAGACCGATTTTCATGAAACTTAACACACATAATTCTATACCCATTTTAGTACGATGTACCAAGTTTCGTGCAAATCAAAAGATATACAGGGACTCTGGGCCATCATTTACTTTAAATCGGACGAAAATATATATGGTAGCTATATCTAAATCTGAACCGATTTTCAGGAAACTTAACACACATCATTCTAGACTTAATTCATTACGCTGTGCCAAATTTCGTGCAAATCGAAAGATATATAGGGACTTTGGTTCACCATTCACCTTAAATCGGACGAAAATATATATGGGGGCTATATCTAAATCAGAACCGATATTTCCCAATTTCAATAGGGTTCGTCCTTGGGCCAAATAAGTGACCTATGCCAAACTTCATCCAAATCGGGTCATAAATGCGACCTGTACTTCGTTTACAATTTAACATGGGCAGACGGACGGTCAGGCGGACCTGTATAAATCGACTCAGAAAATGATTCTATGCATATTCTCAAAATAAATCATGTGTCTATTTCGATTCCTTTTGCCTGTTACAAAAATTTGTACAAAGACCTAATACCCTCACCACAGTGTGGTGAAGGGTATAAATATGATCTACAAACTTGATACGTTCTAAAACGACACCCATAGGTTACCTCAAACAGAATCGGCATATTTATTATATGAGTGGTTTACATATTCCCGGGCAATTTTAAATATCCGCTATAATTTCTGGATCGTCAAAATGAGTTTTCATCTCAAGTTGATGACATTTTCGGTATTTACGCTATAGAAAATGATAGCATGGTTAACACAAATAATTAATTTATATTTGTTTATTTATTTTCAACATTAACACTTACACACACACACATATATATATATATATATATACATACATAGCGGTTATATAAATCGCAAATAAACACACACAGCAAATATATAATACCACAATTCCCTTTACATCGTCCATTCATTCATCACCTCCTTCACTTAAGCAATATCAGCATGTTCTTTATGATAACATTCGAACATCATAAAAGCTGTCTCACAATGATCGCTACCTTTAAGTTTAGAACATTTTTCCATGGTAGCCTTCAGTTTCTCCTCACCCACGGTGGGACCCATTTTTTCCATAACCACAGAGGTTTGAACTACACCATCGACCACAACACCAGCTTTTGTCAAAAAACAATTTGCATAACATTTGACATTTTTATCTGCTTTCGTAAATTCTCCTTTTGAAAATTCAATTGCCTGTTCGGGTGTTATCTTTTCCTGGGCTATACATTCGGCGGCAATTTGAGCGGTGCGAGCCTTTTGATCTTCGGGCACTTTAACGGGCTGTACAGTGGATTTTTAAGTGATATTCGATTTTGTAAGCGTCAGTTTATATCTTACCACATGACCATAGATAAGGTTTGCCAGATCTATAACTAGAAGCAGAACTAGAATCGTTTTCATATTTTCCCGTTGTTTTGCGAGTAAGTTTTTCAGCAAAAAATCCAGCTGATGATTTCACTTGTTGCTGCAGAAGTGATTACGGTTTGGCTTATTTATAGCAAAATTATATAAATTGATTATCCATTAAGGCAGTGATGCATATTAAAAATGCAGAATCATTTTTTTTAAATTAAAATTTTTTTATATTATAAACCTATTAAATTGTTAATGGTAAATTTAGGCTAAATTGTGTTGTCAATATGTAACCGGCGAAGGGAAAGGACCGGGCACTTACACAGGATTTTATTTTTGGGGCGGTTGAACCGCTGGTTCGATATGAAAATTTTCGGATAGGGCCGTAAAATATTTTTGTAAATAATACCACTATGTCACAATATCAATGTAATGATCTGAGGGAAAAGTTCTTGGCGTGTATATTGAGA
>NW_026878840.1:0-24978 GCF_032173495.1 Musca vetustissima | reverse complement strand
CCCAAATTTCGATATTTTTAAGATTTCAAACATGTTTATCAACCGAATTTGCTCTAATTTGATATCTTGGAGTCTCATTGGTTGACACATGTTCCTACCAAAAATTATAAAAATCGATCCACTTTTTAGGGTAGTTCTCTTCTAGGTTATCCTCCAAAATACGATATTTTGGGGATTTTGGGTAATTTTTCAACCGATTTGGATGTAATTTGATATTTTGTGTTCTCATTGGGTTACACATGGTCCTACCAAAAATTATTAATATTGGACCACTTTTTCGCATAGCCCCCATATAACGATATTCCAAAATGTTGATATTTTGGGGATTTCAGCCAAATATTCACCGAATTGGCTCTAATTTGATATTTTGGGGTCTCATTGGTTGACACATGTTCCTACCAAAAATTATGAAAATCGATCCACATTTTCGCATAGCCCCCCTATAAGGATATTAAAAAATTTTGATATTTTGAAGATTTTGGGATCTCCTTGGGTGACACATGTTCCTACCAAAAATTACGAATATCGATTCACTTTTTTTTGGCTAGTTCTCTTCTAGGGTACCTTCCAAAATTCGATACTTTGGGGAGCTTGAGGGCATTTTTTCACCAATCTGGCTGTAATTTGATATTTTGGGGTCTTATTGGGTGGCCTATGTTTGTACCAAAAATTATGAAAATCGATCCACTTTTTCACATTGCCCCCATATAACGATATTCCAAAATGCCGATATTTTTAAGGATTTCAGACAAGTTTATCAACCGAATTTGTTCTAATTTGATATCTTGGAGTCTCATTGGTTGACCAATGTTCCTACCGAAAATTATCAACATCGATTGATTTTTCGGTATAGGCCCATATAGCCTTACCCCGAACTTGCAGTTCTTTAGATATTTCAGACATGTTTTCCAACCGAATTGTCTCTATTTTAATATTTTGGGTTCTCCTTAGGTAGCAGACTTTCCTACCAAAAATTTTCAATATCGATCCACATTTTGTTATGACCCCTATATAATGTTACTCACTAACTTTCGGCATTTTGAGAATTTATGACACTTTTGTCAACCGAATTGTCGGAAATTTGATATTTAATGTTCTCAGAGGGTAGAAAATTTCCCTACAAAAAATGATCAACATCGATCCATATTTTGTTTTGAGCCGCCATATACCGGTATCCATAATTTTTGGTATATTTGAAGATTCCCAACACGTTGACAAATTGCCTCTAATTGGACAATTTGGGTTCTGCACACATCATCCTACCTAAAAATTATCAATATTGATCCACATTTTAGGGGTTTCTTTTTTTATACGGTACCATCTAAATTTAGGGAGCTTGGGTACAGTTTTCCTGCGATTTGCCTGTAATTTTGTATTTTGTGTTATAATTTGGTAGCGAACCTATCTACAATATACGTTCTTTCCAAATTTAGTTATTATGGGGATGTTTTTTAACCGAATTGACCGGAATTTGGAATTAGGGGTTCTCATAGTGCAGCAAAAATGCTCAAAAAAAAAGAAAAAGAAAAAAATATCAGCGTTGGTCCACTTTTTTTATTTTTCATGAATTTGTTTTTTTTTAATTTTTTTATTTAATTTTTTTTTTCTCTGAACCACTGTGCCACTTATTCAAAGCACATCCATTCCCAACTTACCCTAGTATTCATTTTGTGCACGTTTCCCTCATTTGGATTTTTTGTACCCCATTTTTACCCGCAAGACATAAAGTAAACAATTCACAAAACCAACAACAGTCGACAGCCAACAGCAGCAGTCAGTCGAGCAGTCAAACAATTGATATTCAATATGTACTCGACGATTATGTTTTGTTACTAAAATAATAATAATAAAAACTTTGTTTCCAATTCCTCTTGAGATATTAATATATCGACCGGGCTCACTTTACTCCTCACTTAATTCTTGTTTGATTTTGTTTGAAAAATATCCCCATGGATGATGATGATGCTGACATTGCTACTACTATTATTATTACAACTATTACTGTTTGGTTGGCGCACACACACACAACCTTTGTTGTTTTTGTTGATTGCTCGCCTTGTTCAATATAACGTAGTCTCTCCCCCTTTTATAAACTCTCACAATCACTCTCTTTCCCTCCCACTTCCACCCATTCACTCGGGTTGTCATACATAAACATTTAATCCCCCAAAATATGTTGATGATGATGATACTCTACCGTTGATGATGGTTGTGATAGCAAAGGAGATGGACTCTTTTGTGTACACACACACACCCATATACACACGAACTACATTTATACTCCTTGCATGAATATTTCAATATTTTGTATTCATCACACAGTCAACCATCCACAAACAACAACAATAATAACAACGACAATGATTTTCATTGCCGTTACGAGAACGACGACGAGCATCAGTTTTATGTCTGTTATCCTCCTCATTGTTATTGTTGTCGTCGTTGTCATGCTCATCGTTTTTCAATGGCTGCAAGAGAGTAGGAGAAAAATAACCAAAGAGATGTGAGGAGACGGAAGGAAGCATACCGACCGTTGCCGTTGTGTGTAGGAGACGACAATTGTGAACAGTAGAGATTGCTGCCAGCTTCACAATAACAACATAACGTTGTTATTCATTGAAATCATCATCCTTCTTACTTACATACTCTTCTATTGTATACTGATTTTCATACAAGCATGACAACGAAACGACAACAGAAACAACAACAATGACAAAAAATTGGTTTATTTTGCAATGTTTATGTGTGTCGTTGTTACTTTTTTCCCTGCATAGTATTCATTTGACTGCCATAAGGGAGCCACATCAACTACGAATATAAGAACGAGAGAGAGAGAGAGAGAGAGACGCATACACAGGGTAAACGGTATCATCATTGTGTGGGAGTATTTGGTTGATGGCATAGGGGTGTAGAAGGAATAATAAAGAGACGACCACTTTGTTGTCATGAATTTGCATGAATGGAAATTGTCTTTTTTGTTGTTGTTCTACTAACAACATAGGATGCTGCTGTTGTTGCTTGCTTGCTAAATAATAACCCAATAGGATATTTGTTTTTATGCAAATCCAATCGGAATTTTTATTCACACATAAACAAATCAACCCAGTTGGAATTTTGTTGTTGTTATTGAATTTATTTGCATTGGAATTGGAAATGAATAAAAAAACTATACATATTGAGAGAGAAATGAACCTTAAGGTATAGTTAAATGTGAAATAATATACAAAAATAATAAAACTAAATAAAAAAAAACTAAAATAAAAATTCATAATATAAAAAAATAATAATAAAAATATAAAAATAATATATAAAATTATAAAAAAAGAATAATATAAAAATATATAATATGTAATATGTATAAAAAGTAAAAACTATAATATGTAAAAAAAATAATTTAAAAAAGTAATATAAAAAATTATAAAAAAATTAAAAAAAAAATAAAAAAATAAATTTAAAAAGGTAATATAAAAAATAATATAAAACAATTATAAAAAAATATATAAAAATAATTATAAAAAAAAACATTATAAAAAAACATTATATATATCAGAAAATATTATGAAAAAATAATACAAATATTAAAATAAATATTTATACCACTAATAATTTATACTACCAATAAAATTTTAAAAAAATAAAAATGTCAACCTAAAAAATTAAAAAAAGGTAAGAATAAATTAACAAAAAATTAAAAATAAAATAGAAAATAATAATATAAAAAAATTAAAATAATAATATAAAAATAAAAATTAAAAAACAAACAAAATTGAAGTTGTAATTAAAAAAGAAACATAATAAAAAACCAGTAAGCGGAGAAGTATAGTCGGACGAGGTCGACCATATGATACCCTACACATCGTCCACGAAAATCTAACTTTCTGTGTGGAACTACATTCTGAGATTGGGCAATATTTCGCAATATTTGCACCTTCTGGACCGAATAGAGGTCATCAAATATTTCTAATATTCTGTACAGCTCTTCTAATTACTTGTCCAGATTCGGCTTTCAATTGTGGTCTATAGATCGACTTGAAAAATTACAAAAAAAAAAAGTTTTCGGTCCACTTGACCTGACCATCTGCCTGTATCCTCATAGAAAATTTCAAAGTGATCAGCCCTATATTTCCGCCCTCTAGTATGGTAATGTCTATGTGTATCTCCCACATCCGAGTACGTACGTCAACCATTCCACTTTCCTTTTATATGCCGTGAACTTCTTGGGTCTCTATGTCCTTCAGGAGTAAATATATACGCCATAGAATACAAATATTGTCATATTTCACACAAAAGTCAGGGTCAATTTGACCCGCTAATTGGGGCCACATTTGCGGCCTCTGGAGCGACCAGAAAATTAGACAAAAATAAAGTTTTTTATTGTCTATTTCATCCCCCAAAAATATTAACCGATCTTTACCAAAAACAATAGGAGTCTTCATTGGCCAGAACCCAACCTACATGCAAAAGTTCTGTATCGTGTTTACAAATTATAATGGATAGACGGACGGACGAACACACATGTCTAGATCGACTCAGCTGGTCGAGATATAACGTTCGGTATACTTAAACGTGGGTCTAGGACCAATATTTCGCGGCGTTACAAACTCTTGGCGCTGCACAAAGCTACCTCTAAGTAGAGATTCATGTTACCTGTTATTTCAACAGACAGGCGACGGACATGGCTAAGTCATCGAAGAATTGTATTCTGAATTATAATACATATTTGTGTTATGGTGTCTCCAGGATGAATATTTCGAGGTATTACAAACCAATGACAAATTTAATATGCATTCAACCTAATGGTGGTACAAATGAGCAATCGATTTTGAATATTAATCATACGCCCCTCAAATTTCTACAATTAATAAACTGGAATAAGATATTTGACAGCCTCATGCGTATGAGTATTGGATTTCATATATTTATCATACGCCTCAGCCAATACTCGCAATTATAGAAAAATCGTAGACGTATGAGTTAATAAATTTCAAATGTTAATCATACGCCACCCGATCCCTACCACAGAAAGAAAAATCGATTACTTCGTTAATAATTTATATTGAAAAGAAGCCGACCTGAAGGAAGCCTTTATAGATCCAAGCGGCTTATGATGACTAGGTCTGACATCAGAGGTTTTGAAATCATGCGGTCTTTATAAGGTCGATGAAAATCGTTGGTGTCATTTTAAACGAATTGAAGGCAAGATGTTTTTGTTTTTGAATGCATATAGACTTCTGAAACTTTATAGAAGAGCTGAGACATGTAGAATTCTTGCAGACAGGACACTTGAAGATCAAAGGGTCCTTATAAGCGGATAAGAAGAATTTATAGGCGCATTTAAGGCTTACAGTCTTTCATACAAGAGTTTAGAGGGAGACTTTATAAAGAAATGCTGAAGTTAGATACTTTTTATAAACAAATCGAAAGCCAGTAGTCGTTATAGACTGACTAGCAGGGTGCCATAAAGGCAAACTGAAGGTGCTGAGTCTTTGTAGAGGACCTAGAGGCAATGTTCCCGAATTAAGCGGACTTTATCTGACTTCAGAGGCAGGATGTTTTTGTTGTTGAAGGATGATTTCTTATAGACTTCTGAAACTTTATAGACCAGCTGAGACAGGTAGAGTTCTTGCAGACAGGACACTTCAAGGTCAAGGGTCCTTAAAAGCGGATAAGAAGAATTTAAAGGCGAACTTAATGCCTACAGTCTTTCGTAGAAAAGTTAAGAGGGTGACTTTCTAAAGAATTGCCGAAGTTAAAGACTTTTTATAAACATATCGAAGACCAGTAGTCGTTATAGACTGACCAGCAGGGTGTCATAAAGGCAAACTGAAGGTATTGAGTCTATATAGAGGACCTATGAACGAGATGAGAACCTGGAGAGTTTGTAGACAAGCAAAGAGGGCCAGGAGCCTTTATACACTAGCCAGGAACCTTTATATCCTTTATACACTAGCTGCAGAGCCGCAGATTATTTAAAACCTCTAAAAATCTGGATAGTATAAAAATCCACATTATCCTTTTGAGATACAATTTACTCCTAGGTTACATATTTCCTACTGGGTTGATCCAGATTGCTTCTCCCACACTTGTTTCCTCTCAAGCAAAAGGGCCAGGAGACTTTATAGTCATGCTGATGTTGGCCTTTATACACTAGCTGAAAAGCCGCAGATTATTTAAACCCTCTAAAAATCTTCATAGTATTTTATTTTTCCACATTATCCTTTTAAGATACAATTTTCACCTAGGTTACATATTTCCTACTGGGTTATTCTTAATTGTTTCTCCTTCGATATTTCTGCTCTGCCCTCTCCATTGTCTCTCCTCATGTCTCATTTACAAATTTTATCTCTCAATAATACCACACAAAAGGAACTGCTGCCATCTATCCATCCATTCATTGTCGACATTGTCGTTTCCTTGTCAAAATCCTGAAAGCACACCAACCCGCCCCACACCCTCCGTAAAAGTTGAGCCGCCTCCCCAACATTCATATGCATGACATGATGACAAAGATATGTTCATGTTCCAATATTATGTGTTAACTTTGCCAACCATAAACATTTTATGGGGGAATTTTATACAAAACACAGACACACACAAGCACACATACACACGAGCGCAAATTCTCACACACAAACCACAATTTCTTTCATCCAGGAAGCTTTTGTTGAAAAACATATGTGTGAATAACAAAGCATCAGAGGCTGGCAGCATCCGAGAATTCTGCACACCGATATTTAACAATGATGATGCTGCTGTTGAGCTGCCCTGCCTTTGGCTGGGTTCGGTATATCCATGGTAGAGAGTAGTATCATCATGAATAACATAGCATTACGAAGGTTGGATGGATACAACCATTCAAACCTACATCCATTTAGCTGACAAAAAACACATAATCATCCATACAAACTGCCAGGCATCCAACCAACCAGCCAGGCATTCATCCATCCGTCTGTACGAACAACCATCCACAGCCAAGCGAACCAAAAAAAAAAAAAAAAACTATCCTCCGGAACACTATTATCCCATGCATAGTGATAGAGGATGTTGAAGAATGAAAAGTATCTGGTGTCTAACATCAACAATTTGTCATGCATATAGATGCTCCGTTCGGTATTTATTCCACCCATCCTCTCCCCCCTTACAATTTCACCTCTCCCTTATCCCGAAGTGGCTTTATAAAGTCCTACACTTTTTTTGCCAAAACAACATAACTTTCATTGCTCCTTGTTGTTGTTGTAGAAACCCCATGTATTTTTGTTGTTCACTGGCTTTCTTTTTTCCTCCCCCTTCACCTCCCTTCCGAACTTCACTCCTTTGCTATCAAACAATGGCGCTGGAACAAATCCTCACACAGCAGCACCAACAACAACACAAACAATGATGTTGAACAAATCAACGTTGCAAAATGCTTTAACATGATTGTGCAGGGCGGGATGGATGGCAGGCAGAGGGTGGTAGGATACAGCAACGTATACAGGATTTCATTTCGGGGGGCCCGGTAGTACAAAATAAACAAATCGCTGTTGTAAACATAAATTTACTCTGAAAAAAATTCTTTTCGGAGGAGGGGGACTCGGGCCCCCCTCTGCGTACGTCCCTGGTAGGATATATGACTGCCTGCCTCTCAAAATAAAACCATTGCCTTGGCTGGTTGTGAACAACAGACCCAGGAGGCATATTGGCTCCTCTTAACATCGTTTAACTTTACTTCCTACCGACGTTGATCAAACGAGAAGGCGAACGAGCGCCACAGTTCGGAAGGCAGCCACCACACACAATGTCTGCATTATGGCGCTGAAAAGTTTTTTCCTTCCTTTTTTTTCTCCTTTTCAATTTCATTGCCCATTTTTTGTGGCTATGAACCTTTAAGCTCTGGGGCCAAGTTATGTGGTACCATACAACGAACCACACAATCAACCGAACACAGCCAACCAACCATTCAATATAACATCTATCTAATATGCCAGATAATAAAAACGACCCCTTGTTGCAGATTTTTTTCCTCTTCTTCATACTGGCTTTTGGATGGTTGGGTATTATTATCAGTTTTTTTCCTTTCCTTGTTTCCATTGCATTGTTTTTTGCCTTGTTTTTATAGGCGTTTAAACGTCTGTGCTGTTTTGCTTTGACTTTTTTATATGAGCCTTGGTCCATCCTCTCCCTCGATGTGACCCCACAAATGTTATTAAATTTCAATTTTACACGAACCTTGGCTGTTGGTTGGCATCCAACATTAAAAAACTGGCAAACGGAGGATATAACAACAACAATAATATGTAACAAAAAACCTCATTCATTTCAGTTAGTCAGATTTTTTTGGTTGGGCTCCTTGTGCGCCGTGTGGGTCTGTTGCTCCGCCAACGTGCTGACGATGATGGTATGTTTGGCTCATGGATGGATGCTGAGGCATGAATGGCGGTATTTCATTGTCGGTTTACTTGTACCAGGGACGTGGAGTTCCAAAAGGAAATATTTTGCAAAAAGGGAGTCCTTATAACCATTCAGTTCGGTTATAAGGACTCCCTTTTTTGCCTGAATGAGCTGGAGAGCAAAATATCGGGCAATGAGTCCTTGAAGACGAATTGAAGTCAGATCTTTTTTTTAAATAAGCCTAGTCTTAGGTAAGCTTGTCGGATATTACTTCATGAAGGCTGAATTTTCCGACGCTGGGTGTAAAGATATTTTCCCTTCCGATTTTCGCAATAAAATCTCCTAGCAGAAGCCATCATATGCTGTTTCTAGGCGCTCGTAAAATATATCTTTGGTCTGCTCATATTTGTCTTCGGTCGGAGCCAGAGGCGCAAATAAGACTGATGTAGAAGAACTTCACTTTTATGCGGATTGTAGGAATTCGCTCATCTACTGGAGTGAATCTGGGGACGAGGTATTTTTATTCTCCTGTTGACCACAAAATCCGCAGCCAAATTCATGTCACGTTTCATGACAGCTATAATCGTCTGATATAATGATGTAATGAAAATAGTTACCCCCTGGTGACACCGCGGGGAGGTCAGTGCCCACAATCGAGATGAAAGAGGGACTAAGATAAGCCAGGACTTCACCATGTTAATACCAATCAGGACAGTCGCTTGGTATCTATAATCCTCTACGCTTCCCGGGTATACAGGGTATATTTATAGACGGGGAGTTTTTCTATGTTGTTGAATGTTGAACAATTATCGATAGAAACACCTCTATAAACATGATGTTTGAACGCCTCAGCAGCACATTCTGAGGACAAAAAATCCAAGACCACACTTTTTTTCTTATTTATCAAGTTTTGACCGGGGTGTTTGTGCCGATGTTTCCAATGATACCGATTTACCAACCTACAATTAAAAACGTCGTACAACCATGGCGCATGATTAACTAATATTGCTCATACACACGCCCTTCCCCGCAGCCAGATACAGAATCGATTGTTTATAATCGTTAAAAAGTTCATTCTCTGCGTTGTCTTGTTTTAAGTCATTTCATATGCAGACAGAGAGTACATACAGTATTCTGTCTAATGGGTTCCGTATATAGAAGATCAGCAATTATTTTGGTTGATGAATCGAAAGACCGAAGTCCCTATATAGCTGAGCTGAGGACCGGAACTCTTTATAGACAAGTCTACAGAGTGTCTTTAACACACTCTAAAAAAATTGTAGTCTGATTAAATAAATCTTTCCTTGTCTATTAATCTCTCAATTTAGCTGAGAGAATTAGATTTTTCCTTTCCATATTTCTGTTATTATTTTTAATGCCCATTTAAACGCCAATTGTCAATTCCATTCATCCATGGCGCTCTGCAGTCTCTTCTGATTTCTCTCTCTCTAGAGATAAGAGCATGTCTCTTGTCACTCTCTCCATTTAAAGAGAGATTTACAATTCTCTTTTCCACATGTTTGTTATTATTTTTAATTCACATGTTATTACTTAATTTAGCAGAGTCTAATTGGCGTCCCTTTATTTGTTAAATTTTTTATTCTCATTTTCAGTAGTCCAATTGTTTGGTCATTCCTTTTAAAATGCACTTTTGTGGTTTATAACCATTTGCATTGCTTTATTTATCATAAAAACACGAAACTTGTGATCTCCCTTAATGTTTTTCACATTGTCTCTTTATTAACTCACATTTTCTCTACACTTCTCTCTAATTCTCACACACTATCACTGGCCGAATTACTTGCTCGCATTTCTTCTAGTTGGCAATACCAGTCTCTTCAATGCAACATCAATTGCAATTTGATTAACGGCAGCATTCTTTGTCTCCCCCTTATACAGAGAGAGAGGGAGTAAGCCTCTCTTTCACAACGACTCCCCATTAAATATTCTTGCACACGCACGTCCCTGCATCACGTCTAATTGTAAATGTGTGCTCTACTATGACATGATGCTGTTTGCTGCATTTATAACTGACAATCAATGTTTGGTATACTCCCACTCTCTGCCCTACTCTCTTCCTCTCCTTGCATTACCGTGTTGATGCTGAGCTCTCCACACGAAGCCAGAAAAAAACGATGTGAACAACAAAATAACTTTAGTGTTCGTTCGTTCATTGCGGTGGTGGTACTACGATGGTGTTGAACTGTTTATTATTGTTTTTGTTGTCGTTTTTTTTTCATTCTTCTTCTTGTTGTTATTTACTTAATGCTTGTGCTGCTGTTGCATGCATGCTCCAAAGGGGAAGAATTCATATCAACGGCGACGATGCCTGAATGTTGTTAACTATGATGTTCACTATTGTAGTTGTTGGTGTGTGTGTTGATGTTGATGATGCTGATGCTGTTGATGTTGTTGTCGTTGTCCATGTCGTTTAGTTGTGAGTGAGTGAGTGCACAGAGCAGTACTTAGTGGAGGAGATTGTGTAAAAAATTATACGCTTCGTTTGTTAGTCATTTTGTTGGTTGGTCGGGTAGTTGACGATGATGAGGAGGTTTATTTCAGCAGCCAAATACTCATGGTCTTGTGATATAGAACGACAACAGCAACAACCGACAATGATGATGCTGTTGCCTTGTCTAAATGACTGCTTTTAGTTGAGCTCTTCTGTGGCTGATGGGGATGCGCTGATGTTGCAAAACATTTTTGTCGTTTTATGTGAACCATACACAAGTTCACACTTCTTCCTCTCATCTTGTTCTTTATACTCGTTGGTCGTGGTTGTCGTTTGACAGTCGGTCGTCAAGTCATCTCGTTGTCATGTGAACCAACCAACCACCATCAACATCAGCCACTTTGCCAGTTACTTGGTTGGTTGGTTCCTTCGTTGCTGACGACGTTGATGATGATTACCATGACAGAGGAACGACATAGATGATGATGCTGCTGTCGTTGCTGCTGCCTTGTGCCACTTATCCTCAAAGATTTTTTGTTAATGTACACTACGTAGTCATCGCCATCGTAAAAGAGCAAAAGATTAAGGAATATTATCTGTGAAACGAAAGAAAAACATATGAACTCTGTTGTCATCGTCGTCGGTGGTTGTGTGTGAAATGATTTGCAGTTTTTCTTCTTATGACGTTTTAGTTTTATTTTTCGCGCGCATTAACAAGCAAGATTATCATCATCAACTCAACTAACTCATTCACGATGGCAATCTTCTTCTCCCTCCCTCTCTCTCTCTTTAACATGACAGTAGATGATTTATAATTTCACTTTATAATCACTTTAATCTAGTGACAATATTGTTTTTCGTGATTTTTTTTTCTCTTTTTTTTACTATCTAATTTCTTGAGGGGGAGGAAGTGTGGTGGTGGTGATGGTAATGACATGTAGTAAAACAAATTGATGCCATGATATTTTGCTAACTGTAGGTGGGAACAGTGATGTCAATTGTTGTGGAAAAAACGTTGGATTTTTTTACTTTAATATTTTTGTTGTAATTTTTTATTTTTTAATTAGAAGTTTTTTATAAGGCGGGTTTAATGATATTTGTTACAATGATGTCAAGTTTTTAGTGTGCTTTCCCCTGTTCTCTGCTTATGTGACAGTGATGCCAATAGATGTAGGGAAAAAACGTCGAATTTGTTTTAAGGTAATATTTATTTGAATATAATAAATTTATTCTTTGAATTTTTTTTTTACGATATTTTAAAGACTGATTTTACGATATTTGGGAAAGTGATGGCAATTGTTTAGGAAAAATTTATACGATTTCAACATAAAATTTAAATGCATGGCGAACATTTCTACAAAAAAAAAAAAAAAAAAAAAAAAAAAAAAAGAAGAAGAAAATCTCTCAAAAATTTGTTAAAAGTAAAAAAGTTAAATTACCTATCATAAAAATACCACAAATTCCAGAATACCCTCAAAAAAACTATTAAAAATAAATTAAAAAAAATTTTCTCGAGTTCTAAAATGCCTTCAAAAATATTTTTAAAACAAATTTACGAATTCTAGATTTTTATAAAAATTGTTAATAATTTTTTTCTTTCAAAAATTATTTGAAATATCACAATTAAAAAATGCGTAAAAACCTATAAATTTTCAAATATCGATCATTAAAAAAAAAACTCTAAAAAAATCGACGAATTTTAGGAATTTACACAAAATCCACAAATTTTGGGAGACATAGAGAATTTCGGAAACATATAAATAATCCAAGAACTTTTTTTTAACTCATAAATTAAAATAACTTTTTTTTTATGAATCGCCGAATTTTTAAATATTTCAAAAAATATATTTTTATATATTTATATTTATGAATTTGAAATTTTATCAGTAATTATTAAAAAAAAATCAATATTTTAAAATCGCTTAAAGACATTCGGATATGTAAATTCTGAACGTTATTATTTGTTTCATTATTTAAAAAAAATATTGTAATTTACAAAATCCAAATTTTTCCAACATATAGAGTAACTTCTGGTAATGTGGACCATGCGTCAAATGTGGACCACCCCCCATATCTAAGAAAATGCTTGAAATATGCCAATGCCGCCTTGATAAATGTTTTCCTAATTAGTGAAAACAAACATCAAACTTGGTTTTTAATAAATAATTGCAATGTTGAAAATTTAGTAGGTGAAAATGTAGCTCTGATTGCAAAAGTGTGATTTGAAAATTTTTTAGCACAATAGTCGAACGATTTTGTAAAATAGTCGAACATTTTGTTTTTCTCGAATATAAAGAGGTTATGTGGTTTTCTTGTTTTCTTTAACAAAAATACACATTTGTCTGTAATTACTTTCGGTTATTTTTAAATTTTTATTCATTTTTGAAGCCGATAATTATTTTTAAATAAAAATATTCAATGTCGGGTAATGTGGACCACTATAAAAAAGTGGGGCATTTTCATGAGGACGAGTTCGAAACAAGGGCGCATTTAATCTGCGAGGAGGTATTCAATCCTCTGAAAACTCGATATCCGAAATTATAGGTGCCTCGGTTGGATAATGAAGCAAGGACCTTCAAAATACCGCAAATGGGGTGGTACCCTTAAATGGGGGCAATTCCAAAACATGGACCTATATATTTTTGCATTCATTGTTACCCAAGAGTGCAATAAATTGAAATTTATCACAATTAATCCACAACCTACCTTTAACTTACTGATCCTTACTGATCCCGCCAAGTTATTTTTATATGCAGTTTAGAGTTTTTTGAAATATAATGCAATAACATTTTTATGGACAAATATATATAATTTTTGACCTGGAATATAATTAACCAACAAATCTACCATGCTGTGAAAACAATTTGTTTTTATTTTTTACCGTTGTTACGCCCACAATATCAAAAAAGAAAATGGTGGTCCACATTACCCGAAGTTACTCTATTGCCTATAATTCAATACATACACTATATTACTAGATGAACTTTTACTTCTTTTAAAATTTAATGTATTTGTTTATTTTATTATCCATACAACTTCATATTTGCCATCATAAAAAACGCTAAATTATCCACATTGTCATTATTGAAGGCGCAAAAAAAAACAGAACGATGTTATTCGATATTTCAAGATTACAATTATTTCATAAATCTTTGTAAAAAAAACGTATCAATTGATATTCATTTGTTACTTCTGTTCATTTTCCTTGATTTCAAATACAAAGATGTTAGCTCACACTCATATTGTCTATCCCTTATTAAATACCGCTACATTGACAACATTGCGATATAATCGCCAGAATATACTTTTTCATGCTTCGAAAAGAAAAACATTCATACTTAAACATTTTGTTAATCTTCACATCTTGCTGCTACCAAAAATAACATTTTTAAACCAAAACCTCTTAATTGGCAACAGTTTTTAATGTCAGCTGTTTGTTTGTCTTAATTTTCTTAGATATCAATTTAATTTCATTTTCTTGTATTTAATCTCACATATTTTCTATTCTTCAAAACACCCGCTACATGTGCGCCCATAACAGTTAAAAGAAAGTATGCTATTTTTCTCCCTCCACCATTTCTCTTCATTTAAAAACCCGCTACATTGACAACACTGTTGTTTTAGCCGATATTATTTTCCCTGCGCTACGAAATGGAAAAAAAATAAATTTTCTCTTCATTTAAAAATCGCTACATTGACAACACTGTTGTTCATGCGATGTTATTTATTCCTGCGCTACGAAAAGAAAAACATTTCATCATCATTGAAATTATTATCATCTTTAACGTCTTCCACTTTTCTTCATTTTTAATTTTTTTTAATTATCTTCTTTAAATACCGCTACATTGACAACACTGTTGGTCATGCGATGTTATATTTTCCTCATACGAAAAGAAAAACCACTCCATCATTGAAATTATCACCCTTCACATCTTGCTCTTTTCTTAAATATTACTCTCTTTCTCCATACAACTTACAAAAATGCTTTTTATTTATCTTCTTAAAAACGTTAGATTTGCAACACTGTTTTCCATCTGATGTTATTATCCCTGCTACGAAAACAAAATACCATTTCATCATTGAAATTATCATCACCCTTCACATCTTGCTCTTTTCTTAATTTTTCCTCTCTCCTACTCCTACTGCTAGCCAAAAACAATTTCTCTTACTTCACACAACAGTTATTATCAACAACTAATCTCTCTGTTATTATTTTTTTTTTGTCTTGCATTAAATGTTACTCTCTTTGCTCTCCCCCCATTTTTTGGCGCCTTTGAGCATGCCAACCAACCAACCAAACTGCTACCTTCCTACCATTATTTTTTAAATTGTATTTTAATACCAGGCGATTTAAAAAGTTGTTATTGTTATCGTCGTCGTCGCCAAAGTTGTTTTATTTTATTCTGCTGCTGCTGCCGCTGTCCGCCGGCCCGGCTATTATTGTCGGTAATTTTCGCTTCGGCGTGCGCATATCATAAATAGTAATCATGTTTCATTCAAGTAGCCATTTTTACGATTTATTAAATTACGCGCATTATTACGATTACAACACAGTGGCGGCAACGGCGATTAGAGGCATTTCTCAACTGCCTCCGTGTGAGCACACACAATCAAACACACATATATAAATATGGTATATCCACACTGTTGTGTGGAGTGCATCACAAACACTCAACTTCACTCCACTCTACCACAACACAATATCGGCACTTTACTTGGCCATTGAAATGAAGGAACGAACGAACGACCATACCGACCATTTACTAGGGGTACGTACCTCACCATACACCATCACCACTGCTTGCCGGCACTTCACTTTAGGCCACTTGAAAATAATACCGACAGTTGAACGACGAGGGTATACAACCAACGATGACAACGACCAAACCACAATATGCACCAAGCACACCAAACCCCCCGATCATACACATACTCACACACACCCAATCGAACACCACGTCCGTACACAATACTTATATTTCAAGTACCACTTCTCGTTTTTATGACAAAAACAACAACAGCAACAACGACGACGACAACAACAGCAACGATATCTGCAAAAAACACCCAAAGAATGAAATGAAATGAAATAAAACTCCCGGCAAGAAACAAAAAAACAAAACCAACCATGCCAAAACTGAACTCAACTGCTGAACGGCAACAAATCTTTGTGTGTGATAACAGCAAAACGATTATTTTACGCTAACAGACAAGCAAGCGAGCAAAAAATTCGAAAATTCTCGCCATGCAGTCAGCCAACCAACCGAGTAAGCAAGCAAAAACATATGTAGGTATGTTTGTCCGTGTTTTATCTTGCTTGGCTGACTGGATGGTTGGTGGTTAAATGGACAAACTACTGATCTTCTCTCCCCTTCTTCTTCTTCTTGGCTCCTTTTTGTGCCACACAAAAGAACGGTGTATGGACGGAAGGACAGTTGGATGGCTGGCTGGTGTTCATAATCGTCGTTCCTCCAAACTCTTAAATGATGACAACAACGACGACGACAAAACCTAAAGTAACTTGTTCGGCAATAAAGGCGAACAAATGAAAGAGGACGGACGGACACAACATAATAGCAGTGTAAAGTTGTTTTTTGCCTTTCTGGCTCTGAGCTCTGAAAACATCGCCACAGCCATATCGCATTGGACTATAAACCCTTCAATCTGCTGTTGCTGCTCTTTGGGCTTCTGGCTATGTGACGAATCTCAATGTAGCAAAGATGTGTTTGGCTTTTAAGTTGACTCCGTTTTGAACAAGAAGAGTTGATTCCATCGTTTTTGTCGCCTTGTCGTCGTCGACAAGCATACAAAAATATGTTTATATATGAATGTGTGCCCCCCCTCATAGCATATTATACTCGCCTGTGGTACTACTTTAATGCTCTGGAGTGTAAAAGTGACGTTTTTGTTATGGTTGAAGTTTTTTTTTTGAATCGTGCTTACTCACTTGAAAGCTCAACCTTTGGCACGTGTTGTAAATAATTAAATAAATAAGATGTCAGATGACAATGGGGACTTTTGAGAGATATAAATGAATTTTTATGGCTAGTAGAAAGAGAGAGAGGATGAGATAGAGAGTGAGGGCCTCTCTTCTGTATAGAGCAGGGATGCTCGGCCATATACGCTACCGTAACTGAGGGTCGATGGGTAAACACATTTTCTCTTTCTTTCTCTTTTCGTCAGTCGTTTTTAATGGTGAATTCTCAGTTACGCTGGCACACACTTGCTCTCAATTTAATTTTGCCCAACACTGGTATAGAGAGAAATTGCTTCAGAGATCAACTATAAAATAATGCAGTGTTGTACACATGATCCAATTAACAGGTCGTGTAAGAGGCGAAATGATTTCACCCGAACTGTCAAAATTTGTGATAACGTAAACAAAAAAATTGACAGTTTGAGGGATTTTCTACCAAAATGACCGATAATATTCGCCTCTTACACGACCTGTTAATTGGACCCTGGTTCTACAGATGCAAATGGAGAGTGAGTGTGTGAGAGCGTAACTGAAAGATCATCATCAAAAATGACTGACAAAAGGGAAAAAGAATATGTGTTTAGCCATCACCGCTATCGTACTACTTTGTGCATGAATGATTAAAAATGACTGGCAAAAAAACAAGAATACGAGATTGTCCATCAATGCTATCCTACTATTTTGAACATTGGTGATCTGTCTATTTTAATAAACTTGTGGAGCTAAAAGTCTTATATATGGAAGGAAAGATGACAGATGGAGTGTAGAATAGATTTACCAACGATTTTTTCTTTAATTTAAACTAGAAGTATCTATAAAATACTATATTGTACTAAATTTGGTACAATCTCGTATAATGATGTCTTCTTAACGATTCATCGCAGCCCGGACGAAACGGCTGAAGCTAGAATTTTGAAATTTTGGGTGAGGATTCGTCATAGTCCAAATGTGACGACTAAAGCTAGAATCTGGAAATTTGGAGTGAGGATTCTTCATACTCTGAATGTGTCAGTTAAAGCTGCGTTTTTGGGAAGCCCAGACGAAACGGCGAAGCTAGAATATGGAAATTTTGGGTGAGGATTCTTCATAGTCCAAATGTGACGACTAAAGCTAGAATCTGGAAATTTGGAGTGAGGATTCTTCATACTTTGAATGTGTGAGTTAAAGCTGCTTTTTTGGGAAAATGTACTAAAACGGCACAAAACGTACTAAATGTGGTACGATTTGTATTTGGCGAACCGGTGGAGCAAAAAGACTTAAATATGAAATGATGATCACTGATGGTAGAATAGATTTACAAAAGGATTATTTTTGAAATTCGAACTATACAAAACCGAAAAGTACTAATCTTGAAATTTGGGGTGAAAATTCTGGGTTTTAGGAAAATCGTACTATTTGTATTTGGCGAACCGGTGGATCTAAAAGTCTTAAATTTGGACTGATGATAACTGATGTGGTACCAATTGTATTTGGCGAACCAGTAGAGCTAGAACTCTTAAATTTGAGGATCACTGATGGATTGTAGGATCTATCTTAAAGGGGATTTTTGGACTTTCGAATTATAAATATCCGAAAAAAAATACTAAAATGTACTAAACTTGGTACAATCTCGTATATTAATAACAGGGTAAAGTGATTGACTTAATTATTCATCAACGCCCAGACGAAACGGCTGAAGCTAGAATCTTGAAATTTGGGGTGAAGTAGTATCTCTTAGGCCGAAGGTGTCAGAAAAAGCTATTTTTTTTTTTTGAAAATTTGTACTAGAAAGGCAAGAATAGTGATAAAACGTACTAAATATGGTAACATTTGCATTTAGCGAACCAATGGAGTTGGATCTTTTAAATTTGGAATGAGTGTAGGATCTCAGCATGTGATGTGAATCAAAGTTGTAGGGAACTAGGGTCGATACAAGGAGGTGATTCTGGAAGCGAAAAATACTAAACTGTACGGAATTTGGTACAATTTGAATTTGGAGGTACGGATGGAGCTGTGTAATTCTGAAATTTGAAAGGAAGACTTAGCGTTCAAAACCACCTCCTTGGCTTTGAACGCTAAGGCACCAGACATCAACAGATGCCATGGGAACCAGGGTTCTAATCCCAGCCGGGCTCAAGCTGAATTTTAGTATAGAGCTGGATTTATGTTGCGTTCAGAATTGGAGTGTAGTGTTGAGATATGAAGGTAGTTTTGGAAATATGTACATTGACAAATAGTTTTTTTTTTTGACACTACACAGCACATTATCGTACGTTAAAATGTACTGAGTACATGCAAATTTAAAATGGCACCAGGCAAAATATGTCGTGGCTAGAAATGTATGTTCAAGATTTCTGTTAACCGATACGCAATTCCTTAAAACCCCCCTTTTATATAGAAATCCATATAACAACATAGATATTTTATTTATGAAAAAAGTAAACCTAACAAATTCAACCCTTTTCAATTCTCCCCTTTCTTAAGATTTGAAAAAAAAAAACACAAAATAAAAAGGTTCATTGATAGTCTAGAAGTTTTCATTTTTTGAAGATTTTTCATACTGAATACTTTAAAGCAATTTAAGCATAACAAATGTCCTTCTTAAACGCTTGTCACAATCCTCAACAATTTCCGCCTTACGAAAATTAAAAGGTGTTCTCAAATTCTCACCCCGAAGAAAAAACCAAAGTAGTAGATCATGCATATCATCAGCCTATTTTCCTATAATTATCAAGAATTTTTTTTATCCCCTTTTCAAGACGAGAAACCACTTTAGCGTATTATTTAAAATAATAAACAAAAGGATCGGAAAAAAGCACCCTTTGTTCAGTTGAAAATTGGATTGTCTCTAATTATGTATTATTCTAAATATTTGTAAATTCAATACAAAAAGGAAGAAAAGGATTCGTTTAAAGAAATCATCCTATAATAATAACAAAACCGGTTCTCACCCTTTTGGTTTGAAAATTTGTTTTTATAAAAACAAAGAACTCAATCGAAATTAAATAGAAGGTGGTGGCTTGCCATTAAACGTTTTAATCAGACTCTCATTGTTATGATTTTTTTTTCCACAAGAAGGGGGTACATTGTTCTAGTTATCTCACGATTAACACATAATCTAAGTTGAAGGAATTCTTGGTTCATTAACATATCCTTACTTAAGGCCAATGACCTGAAACCCTTTATGTATAATTCAAAAAAGGTGCAGATAGAAAATTGTTTCATTAAAATTTTCTCGATTTAAAAATATGTTTTAAAAATATGTAAAAAATATTTTTAAAAAATTCACGCCTGTAAAAATATTTTTAAAAAATCCGCTTTAAAAAATATTTTGTAAAAAATCCACGCCTGTAAAAAATATTTTTTTTTTTAAATCCACTCTAAAAAATATTTTTAAAAAATCCACGCCTGTAAAAAAATACTTTTTTAAAAAATCCACTCTAAAAATATTTTTAGAAAATCCACGCCTTGTGGTAGTCTTTAGAAATGCTTAAAAATGTCCCTGCACAATTCTTTATTGAAGCCCTTTGCCTCATGAACTCAACAAGTTTGTACATACCTGTATCAATCAGAGTACAGAGCACTACTACTCCTCCTCCTCCGTTCCTCCAAGCTCAAATTGCTGTTAACTTGGGTATGCGGACGGACTCTTGTTGAACAAAATGATTGTTCAAGTATTTTATTATTGCAATACGACAGCAGCAACAACAACAACTATAACAAAGTCGCAAAGGATGGTTAGTGCATGGACGGACAAACAAATGGCTGTGTTCGGGACGGACATAAGGAATATTAAGTAAGTTGAATATAGCTGCTACTTTTGATTCATTCCTTTACATTACACGCTGTTGTCGTTGTCGTCGTCATCGTTGTTGCTTCTGGGCTGGATGGTGGTCCTTTACATACTCCCCTTCCTCTCCCCCCCCCCACTTCCATTGACTTTTCCACGATGCCCTCAAGTGACTACAAGCATGAGAAGAAGTATACTTAAGCCATGAAGTGCTTGCTCGGTTGGTTAGTTTCAATTGGATGGGTTTTAAATGCACACTCAAACACACACGAACACGCTACAGGATTTGTGTGGATGATGATTACTCTCGTCTGTCCAACCATTCGTTGTATATTTAGTTGTTTGTAGTAAACACTTTTCGGCAATGGAGCTTTTTTTGTCGTTATACTGTGACTCGACTAACTTTGGTTTGCCTGCCTGCCAGCCTTGCCTGTGCATGGTTGTCTTGAATTGTTGGTGGGTTGTTAAAATTCCCTCTACTGTTGATGCTCTGATGTTCGTTCGTTTGTTCATCGGCTGTGCTTGTTCATGATAATGGCCTGTGTACTAGGTGTGTGATTATTCCTCCTCCTTCTTCTTTGAAACTACAACGACGACAACGACTACGATGAGGGACGACTACGATGAGTGACGACTACTATTCGCTTCAGTAGTTGGGGGGGTTTATTGTGTACAACACACATAAAAAGCAACAACACCAACAACAACTATATGATAATGTCTATGAGACTTGAATTGCAAACAGGCAAGCCAGCCAGCCAAACCAAGTCAAGCTCTTTTTGCCGCTGTTGCTGTTTTTGCTCGTTGTTTGTCGTTCGTCTGTCGTTTATACAACAGTTTTGGTTGGATCTTTTACTTAACCAAGCCGACTGACGATAACAGCAGCAACAACAACAACGATGGCTTATTTGTGTGAACATGATGGCTGGTCTTTTTTGTTTTGCTCGTTCACCACCCGGCTTGCTAACTTGTCTCTACTCTACTATGCATGCCTGTCTGCCTTCCTTTGCTGTTGCGGCTGTCGCATTCAAGTGGAGTGAAGTGTATAATGTGTGAATGTTTTTTGTTTTGTTGGTGTTGTTTTTGTTGTTGTTGCTGCTGCTGTTGTGTGATTGCCGCTAATTTAGATGCTTTAGCAGTGATTATATGGCATTTTTCGTATTTATTTATTTATTGTATTTGCCTTAATTCACCAGGTACTAAATAAGTAAGTGGTTTGCTGTTATTATAGCTGTTAAATTTGGTGTATAAGGTAATGGCTTGGCTTGGATGGCTAGGTTTGCCTGGTTGGTTGGCAGTTGTTATCGTTCCTCGTCGTCGTGTTATTATTATTACCCTCGTTTGTGTAGTGACAGAGACAGAGGCAAGCCAACAGCAAGCAACAACACGCATCGTTGGATATTTATATTGCACTTTGTGTGGTGTTTTTTTTTTTTTTTTTTTTGCTACTCTCGCCACCATAGTGCAAATGTGTGAAAGAGCCAAACATGGTCGTGTTGTTGCCATTGTCGTCGTCGGGTGTGTGTGCTTGTCCCCCACTGCAGAGAGTGGTGCATTTAATATGAGGGCTTTACAAAAGAGGGGGACACAATACACACACAAATTATGAAGAGCACTGGAGCATATGTAATGATGGAATTATATTTTGATGCATGCTGGCTTGCTTGCTGGCATGAATGCATGCATTGCTACAAATGATTGTATGGGGGAGAAGAAAAGAGAGGGATCTAGTGTAAGCTCACAATAATTGGGCAGTACAAAATATTTACAATGTTGCCAATTAATAATTTGCAAGAGAAAATCACCAAAATCATAAACAAATATTTTTATGTGAAAGAAATGGAAAAAATAATGGAATGATTAAAAGAAAATGGAAAGAGTTAAGGAAATTATTAAGGAATGATAACAAGAGAGAAGTGAGTGGGAAAAGTACGATGTGAAAGTGCATTGGATAGTAGAATATTTACAATATTGCCAATCAATAATTGGTGATGGAAAATCAACAAAAAATATTTTCTGTATGCACAAAAAAGATGCTAGTGAGAGAGCAGTATTGTGGGGAGCACAATAATTGTGGAGATGTCAATCAATAATTTGGGATGGAAAATCACCAAACATATTAATTCTTAGTTTTTTTTTAATGGAAATATTAATGTCTTGATTGATAAAATTTAAGGCGTTAAGACAAATATTGAAAAAAATAACTTTTCATGCATTGCGACAATAGAAATCTTTGTGAGAAGAGTGGGAGGCGTATGCTCAATAATTGGGTAGTAGAAATGGTACAATGTTGCCAATCAATAATTTGTGATGGAAAATAGCCGAAAAATATAAATTCTTGGTTAAATGTTTATGTGAAATAGAATAAATGGCCAAAAATGGAAGGCAAATATTTTTCAATATTCAATATTTTTCAATGTTTTGGCACAATAAAAAATGTGTATTTTTAGTTTCAACTAAAATTTGGAACATGAAAAAATAAAAAAATATATACCGAACAAAAATTTAGTATTTTACCAACGATTTTAAATTTGGGAAATAACCTGAAATAATATAAAAACCCCCAAAAATAACAAAAATTAACAAACAAATATCGTCCAAAATTTAGAAATTGACCAAAAAAAAAATATTCGAAAAAATGAACCAAAATCGACCAAAATTTGATTTCTACCAAAAATTGTGAAAAACGGAAGAAAATTAAAAAAAAATTATATCTCAAAATAATACTTATCAATCTTTGATTTCGACCAAAATTAAATTAAAAAACAATAACAAAATTTGTATTTCAACCAAAATTGGTATGTTTTAAAACTCTACGAATTTTGGCCGTGAGGATTATCTAATTTTGGAGCCCACGCAATAAAAATTTTTGGTCGGAAAATTAATTTTTATGCATTATTTACTTATGTAAGAACATTTATATTTGATTTTCTAAAAATGCCCAAAAATTTTAAAATCTACCAAATTTTTTATAAGAACACCAAAAATTAAAAAAAAACTAATTGTCAATTTTTTTAATACCAATTTTGAAAAATATTTGTATTTTGGTCGAAAATTACTTTTTTATGAACATTTTTTATGTCAGTAATCCAAAAAAGCCAAATCTATCTTATCTTGGTTCAAAAAATTGATTTGGTGCCAAAATGACCAACATTTTAAAAAGCAAAAATTTTTTGATTTCTTAAAAAAATCCCCACAATCAACCAAATTTCACAAAAATCAAAAGTTACCAATTATGGCCATAAAACACATTTTTTCTTTATGTTGTCATTTTCTGGCTCCAAAAAATTTGATTTGATACAAATTGACCAAAAATTTAAAAAATCGACCAATTTGTAGTATTATCAATCTTTGATATTTTTGAGTTATTTCTGGTGGTTTTAAATTGTTTGTGTCATTCTGGGCCTAAACAATGTATATGGTACAAAACGCCCAAAAATTTGAAAAAATATACCAAATTTTTTATTACAAATGCTTGGTACAAATTCATAAATATTTGTTTTTTGGTCGGAAATTTAATTTTTTTAACATTTAAATTTTTTATAAGAAATCCCAAAAAAAAAATCAAACCGACCAAATTTTAAAATCTTTACTTATAGAACACTTCCCCAAAAACGACCAAATTTCACAAAAATCATAATTTACCAATTATAGCCATTAAACATATTCTTTTTCATTGGGCACGAAATGACCAACAATTTCAAAAATCGACCAAAATTTCTTTAATAAAAAGTTTTGGTACCAATTGATAAATATTTGTTTTTTTTTTTTTTTTTTTTGGTCGGAAAATTATTTTTTATGAACATTTAATCATTTGTTTTTATAAGAAATCCCCAATAAAATTCAAACCGACCAAATTCTTAACTTATTTAAAAAATTCCAAATTTCAAAATTTTGTTCATGAAATCTATTTTCTACCAATTTATGTGTGATTTTAAATATATTACCTCATTTAGGGTTCCAAAAAATTGATTTGGTACAAAATGACCAAAATTTTTAAAAAGACTAGTTTTTTGATTTCGTTAAAAAATGCCAAAATCGACCAAATTTCACAAAAATCAAAATTTGATTTGTTACAAAATGACAAACAAAAATTATAAAAATCGACCAATTTTTTGTATTATAAATTTTTGGTATTTTTGTGTTATTTCTTCTGGTTTTAAATATATTGTCTCCTTTTTTTTTGTCGGAAAATGCATTTTTATGCAATTTTGAAAAAAAGCCCAAAAAAATCAAATCGACCAAAATTTCAAAATCTGTACTTTTTCAAAAAACAATTCAAATTTTTGAAACCTATTTTCTATAATTTTTTCTAATTTTAAACATATTATCTCATTCTGTGTTCAAAAAAAATTGATTTGGTACAAAAATACCAAAATTTTAAAAAAAGCGACCAATTTTTTTGATTTC